>NC_081785.1:29758723-29791223 GCF_963082965.1 Carassius carassius
AAGATCTCATCGCAGTGCACAACACAGATCTCCCAGACATGGACTCTCCGATCTTCAAGCGGCCCTGTTGGAGGAAAGGCTAAAGACTCTGGACTTGGAAGAACTTCAACAGCAGATCGAAGAGGACGCCATTTTAGATAAGGAGTGTGAGAGACTAGATGCTCAGGCTAGAGAAGCACAGTATAGACAGGAACAAGCCACTAAGGCTAGAGAGTTACTAGCTAAGCGGGTAGAAAGCCGCAGACGTCTCAAAAAGGTCCAAAATGAGCTTGAGGTTGCTAAATATGTTTGTGTACTTTTTAAACAGGAATCTCAAGATGTTATTGTCGCTGCTTCAGAGTCCAGCTTAGCTGTTGATCCTCTGTCTGAGGTAAGCACTAGACCACAGATAGCTGCTGCTACCACTGATGTTAAATCATCTGCCCAAGTAATGCCTAGTCATTCTACCCCTTGCCATGTTAACTTCGTACCTGTGTCATCAGTAATGCCTTCCCCCATATTACCTGCAGAACACATTACTGTTTCAGTTGCTGAATCCCCATTCAGTTCTGTAACCTCTGCTGCCGAGGTAACCCTGCCCAACACAGTTACAAGGTCATCGGCTTCACTAGTTACTGCACCGCCCACCTTAAAGTCTAGGTCAGATTATGCAGCTCCTTTACCCCCTGTAACCTATAGTCATACACCCCCTGTCAGTGTCCTGCCTACAGTTTCATCTACAGTACCTATAACATTATGGGCTCCCTTACAAGCTCAGTCCTACCATTTCACGAATCCTAGCTCTCACTGGACAACAGTACCCTATCCTGCTCCCCCATCTGACGCCGCTCATAATCGGGCAGTGATGTACCCCTGTCCAGCACAACCACCTGGTCTGGAAATGTTAGCTGCCTCAGCTTACGGGGTCCCAAAGCCAGCAATTCCATACTTCGATACCAGTCGAGAAAGTGACTTTGCATTATTGAAGATGGCCTTGGACAATGTAATGAATAACCAGCCTCAGTTGAGTGAACATTACAAGTATCAGGTCCTTTTAAGTCACTTAAAACTTCCCAATGCTCTCCAGTTGGCCAAAGCCTATATGTATGACCCCAGACCATACACAACTGCACTACAAGCACTGCAGGATAAATACGGGCAACCACGTCAACTGGTTCAGTCCGAATTATGTGTCATACTGAATGCACCAGCAGTCAAGTTCGGTGATGCAGAAGCTTTTACCTCCTTTTCCCTATCTATCCAAACACTTGTAGGAATGCTCAGAACTTTGGAAGGCCCAAATGGATACGAGCTGCGCTGTAGCTCTCATGTTGATCTATTGTTAAGCAAGATGCCACCGTCATATCGTGATGGGTTTGTTGAGCACTGTTTCAGCCGCGGTATTTTGCAAACTGGCACAGACCGCACTTATACTTTACCCGACCTGTCTGCATGGCTGCAGATGAAGTCACAAGCAAAGTGCATTTCCAATAAAGCAGCTACTATGTATCAGATTGATATGGCTAGACCTGTCAAGAAAGATCTGCAAAGGTCACCTTTTCGTTCAAAGGAGAGATCCACATCCATCTTGTACTCAGCTGATGCCAATTCAGCCTTGCAGGGACCAACGAAATCTCAGACTTCCTCTAAGATTCAGCCCTTCTGCCCATACTGTAATACAAAGGACCACTTCCTTAACATGTGTCCCAAGTTCAAGATAATGATTACAGATCAAATAGTACAGTGGATAACCAATGAGAAGCGCTGTTGGAAATGTGGGCGAACCCATAAGCCAGACAGTTGTACTCTGAAAAGAACCTGCACCAACTGTAAAGAGTTACATCTGACCATCTTGCATGATGCAGCTTTACAGATCCTAAAAAGTGTGCTGCTGGTCAAGATTCCTACCCCTCATGTCTATTTAGACAGGCCCAACAGATCTCAAAAGGTAATGCTCAAGATAGTCAAGGTCTTACTGCACAACCATAAGAATGTAATGGAAGCATATGCAGTGTTGGACGATGGTTCAGAGCGCAGCATTGTTTTGTCACAGGCTGTAGTTCAGTTGAACCTCCCCACTGAACCTGAAACACTAACACTACGCACAGTCCATCACGATGTAGTTAATTTGCACGGAGCCACTGTTTCCCTCAATGTGTCACCCTTGCACAGACCAGGCAAGAAATACCTGATTCCTCATGCATTCACTGCAGATAACCTTAGACTATCTGAACATTCCTACCCTGTGTCTGCTCTCCAGCACAAGTATGAGCACCTTAGGTCCTTGCAATTACCCTGGATTGACCGTGCCCAACCTTTATTGCTTATCGGGTCTGACATGCCTCACCTGCTTACTCCTGTCCAGCCAGTGTGTATGGGACCTGCAAATGGACCAATTGCCATCTGTACTAGACTTGGTTGGACCCTCCAAGGTCCCACAGGGCTTAGTCATCCCATCCTTTCCACCCCACAGTGTCTTCATATAACCACAACCACGTCGAATACTGAGTTATTCAAGAATGTGGAACGCCTCTGGCAAATTGATACTCTGCCCTATGTAAATGAGAAAACAGCCACTCGCTCCAAGCAAGACCAGTATGCCCTCTCTCTTCTCCAGACACATACTACCAAGGTAGAAGTCAGCGGCATTATGCGATACGCCACTCCCTTGCTAAGGCGGCCCAATGCTGAACTTCTTAGAGCCCCTAAAGAAGCAGTGATGGCAAACCTTCGAAGCACTGAGCGTAAACTTGCTAAAGACCTTAGGCGAGCTGAGTCATACTGTTCTGAAATGAAGAAACTGCAAGAAGCTGGCTATGTAGCAGAGACATCAACACAAGAAGCTGAGCAATCCCCTGAGTCGTGGTACATCCCTCACCATATGGTGACACATAAAAACAAGGACAGAATAGTTTTCAACTGCTCTTATTCATACCAAAGCCACGCTTTAAATGAGATCCTCCTACCTGGGCCCATTCTTGGCCCGTCGTTACTTGGTGTCTTGCTGAGGTTCCGTGAACATCCTGTAGCTATCAGCGGAGATGTGAAAGGTATGTTCCACCAGGTTCGCCTCTTGTCAAGTGATAAGCCTATTGTACGCTTTCTGTGGAGAAACATGCAGAGAACAGAACAGCCTAAAATCTAGGAATGGCAAGTTTTACCATTCGGCACAACATGCAGCCCATGCTGTGCCATATATGCACTCCAGGACATTGCCCAGAACCATCCGCAAGTGGATCCAACTCATTATTATTCAGCATCTCCCCTCTGAAGCAAGATCACAGAAAAGTGAACTCTGGCTATCACAGAAGAGTACTGACCTCCTGGAAGGTACACTTGGGCTACTGTGGAACTGTCTCACAGACTCGTTCAGCTACAAACCCAGCCAATCCGGATGCCTTGAACCCACTCTACGGAATGTCTACAGCGTTTTAGCATCACAGTATGATCCCTTGGGTTATCTAATTCCATTTACAACCCGAGCCAAAGTGCTGGTCCAGGATTTGTGGAAGAACAATCTAGGGTGGGATGACCCAATCACATCTGACAGCCTGTTAACTAGATGGCAAGACTGGCAGCAAGAGCTCCACCATTCAGATCAGGTTGCAATCCCAAGGTGTTACACTCCATATGAAGGACAAGTGGAAATCCTCAGTCGGGATTTACATATATTCTGCGATGCATCTGAGAGGGCCTACGGCTCAGTGGCCTACATGCGCACAGAAAACAATGAAGGACATGTCCATGTCTCATTTGTGTTAGCTCGTTCACGAGTGGCACCTCGGAAGCAGACGACGATCCCTCGTCTGGAACTAAGTGCGGCACTTACCGGAGCGCAGGTGGCTAATGTCCTTCAAACAGAACTAACTGTCAACATCAATCGTATCATCCTCTGGTCAGACTCAGCCACAGTCCTCCAATGGCTTAAATCCGACTCATGCAGATACAAAGTCTTTGTAGGAACACGGGTGGCTGAAATTCAATCACTCACTAATATTGATTCCTGGAGGTACGTTGATTCAGCTAACAACCCTGCTGATGTCATAACCCGAGGCCAAACATTAAAGGAATTAACCCCACCTTGCCGTTGGATTACTGGACCAAATTTCTTGCACCAGTCAGAGTCATGTTGGCCCACTTTGCCAGCAGTTGAAACTGAACCAGAGGCAGAACTGAGAAAGTCAGCAAACTTCCTGCATGTGTGCACAAATCCAGACATTCCCATTCCTGATGTTAACCAATTTAGTACTTGGTCTGAGCTACTAAAATCTACAGTGACATCCCTTTACGGGGCGGCTACCTCTCCCATGCAGTCACCAAATGATTCAGAGAGTTACATATCCGCAGAGAGGCTCCTCCTACAACAGGCTCAGAAAGATTCCTTTCCAGACGAGTTTAAAGCTCTCACTTCTGATAGACCATTACCAGTAGATTAGAGTAGATTAGCATCCTTATCACCTTAGTATGATAAATCCAGTGGACTTATCAGGGTCGGAGGGAGGCTGAGACATGCTAAACAAATGGAATTGGATGCTATACATCCCATTGTGCTTGATCCGCAACATCACCTAACCAAGCTTCTGATCAAGGAATATGATTCCTCCCTTTTACATCCTGGGCCAAAAAGAGTATTTGCTGAGCTGAGAAGACGATACTGGATTCTGCGAGGAAGGGAAGCAATCAAGAAGAATCAATTTAGGTGTCTGGACTGCCAGAAATGGCGCGCTAAACCCGTTGTACCCAAAATGGCCGACCTCCCATCCGCACGCCTACGTCTGTACAAACCCCCATTCTATTCCACTGGGATGGATTGTTTTGGTCCATTCACAGTGAAGATTGGTCGACGTACCGAGAAAAGATGGGGAATAGTTTTCAAATGTCTGACCACCCGTTGTCTCCATCTTGATCTATTAGAAAGCCTTGACACAGATGCATTTCTAATGTCTCTCCGCAGATTCATAGCACGAAGAGGGAAACCATTTGAGCTTCTTTGCGATAATGGAACAAACTTTGTTGGAGGAGACAAAGAGATGAGAGCAGCTTATGAAGCCATGACGCCTCAACTCAGGGAACAACTGGCAGAACAACAGATTTCATTCAGATTTATTCCACCTGGTGCCCCTCATTTCGGGGGAGCAGGGGAACGGGAGGTTAAATCAGTAAAGCAGGCCTTAAAGGTAGTACTGAGAGATCAAACATTAACTGAAACTGTACTGCGAACCGTGCTCACCGAAGTTGAAGGCATCCTAAATGCTAAGCCTTTGGGATACGCATCCTCAGACGTGTCCGATTTGGACCCAGTTACGCCCAGCATCCTACTAATGGGTCGTCATGATTCTTCTCTCCCACAAGTGCTCTATGATTCAAGTAATCTTTTGGGCACCAGAAGATGGAAACATAGCCAAGTACTCGCTGACCATTTCTGGTCTAGATTCATCCATTACTACCTTCTGAATCTACAAGAAAGACAGAAATGGCGTAAAGATGGGGGTGAAATTGGTCTAGACCAGGTGGTACTGATAGTGGATTCACAACTTCCACGAGCATGTTGGCCAGTAGGTAAAGTGGCCAACATTTTCCCTGGACCGGATGGGCGTATCAGAACAGTTGAAGTGCAGGTACACAATCGCACATATGTAAGACCTGTATCCCGTTTAGTCCCACTCCCTAAATTCTCTGATGATGACCCTATTGAGCCTACTAATTAGCTAGGTTTTCTCACTATTTCAAATGTGCTTACACATTTGGGGGCGGCTGTGTGAGAAAGCCCTAACCACGCCCCCTAATGGCACGTAGCATGCGCAGCTCAGTTAGGAGCAGACATTTTGACTTGACAGCAGCAGGTTACAAATCAGGCTGGCTGGACTGTTTATTCGAAGGTTGTTTATGTTTTTTCCTGTGTGTAAATGATTACGGGTGAGTTCATACATATATATATTGTATTTGTCATTCATATCATTGTTTTGAATGTTGACGTTTGCCCATAAACCGAACGCATTTTAAACTGTGTCATAGATGAAAGTGAAACTGAAAGTGATATTTAAAGTGAAATCAAACGCATTTGTATTGGGCATTTATCGTGCTAATAAGTGTATTTCTATTATAATACAAAGGATAATGTTCACTTCCTAGTTACATTACCCAGTTTGTTCATTATTGTTAGAACTGTCAATTGATGATGTTGCTTAGTTTGTGCTCTTAATATAGAGCATATGCAACGATCGGGCGATCTGCTTGTCATTGCTTATTTTATTAATATAATCTGCAAATAATGTATGTTAATTAATCTATTACTGAATAACTGAATGTCTTTGTCATATACTGGTATATTTACTACTGTTTTCTTTGTATTTCTTCTGTTTATAGACTACATTTGTGTGAAGTAACATATTCAACCAGTCTATGATTAAAAAAGTTAAATTGGGATCCTCTCTCCTGTTTCTCTAACCGGAAACACACACCACCATCTTGGCTGCACTACACATGAACCCACTGAGCGTCCCATACGCTCGTATACACACACACACACACACACACTCACGCACACACACTTACACACGCATGCACAAAACACACACACACACACACACACACTCACACACACACACACACACACACTCACACACTTACACACGCATGCACAAAACACACACACACACACTCACACACTCACACACACACACACACACACACACACACACACACACACTTACACACGCACACACAGACACACACACACAATCACACACTTACACACGCATGCACACACACACACACACTTACACACGCATGCACACACACAGGCACGCACGCACACACAAGCACACACACACACACGCACACACACACGCACGCACGCACGCACACACACACACACATAAGAACACAGACACACACACACACACACAAGAATTCAAATTTAACACTACAGCATCAGTCGTGTCATTTATGTATTGCTCAAAAGATATTCAAACCTGTTTATTTTGCTTGTTCTGTCAAAATAACTTCTTTAAACTTGGCATACAATGGAAATTGTATTTTCTAAATGCATGTCATAGAAATCAGGCTTTACAGCCATTAAAAGCAGTTAAGTAACTGAAATAAACACATATGTCAGGGCCAAAGAAAAAAAAACACACCTCAGACCAGTGCTGTTTTAGTATCAGTGACATAAGATTAAAGTTGTTATTAATATTTTGAATCAGGTTTTTTTTTTAATATTTGCCGCTTCTGTATGAATCATTTTCAACATCTTTAGTAATAGTAACACCTTAAAATAAAGTGTAACCAACATTTGAATAAGATGATAATACAAAAGCATACATGTCATTATCACTGATATCTGAGAACTGAGAAGGAAATAAATGATAAAAATCACACGAGAGAAAATAAGTTAGTGTGCATTAATATTCCTGTCACACTGGTGTCCTGTAATATCACACTGCTGCAGCACTGGAGCTGGGTTTACATTACAGCATGTGAACGACTGCAGGATGATGTTCAGGTGTGCAAACTTTCACACACAATACATCACTTCTGAATCCATACATCATATCATAATGTGGATCAATGCCTACACTGTAATATTTGGTCCCTCAATCTTGAACATTTGCCTGTACGCTGGTTTTAATCATGAACTCAGCATGTCTTTTGTTGCACAGATATATTCTCATGATGTTCAGCTGAAATGAGTGCTGCTCACGAGACAAACCGCACACACCGACACCAACACACAGACGAGACTCATGGTAACTTTTTTTTTGCATTGGGCTTTCATAGTTCATAACCCTAACCCTACTCTTATTCATCAAGGATGAATTAAACTTTTCAAGATTCACAGATGAATAGAAAATTCTAAAGAGCAGCATTTATTTGAAATATTATATATTATAAATGTCTTTACTCCCACTTTCAATCAATTTGATAGTTCCTTGATGAAGAAAAGTATTAAAAACTAGAGTAAATGCTGAAAAATCAGCTTTGATCACAGGGGAAAATTACGTTCTACAAAATTAAGTTTTAAATTGCAATAATATTTCACAGTTTTTACTGTATTTTTTATCAAATAAACGCAATCCTGGTAGTCTTCATCACTCCACAATCTGTCCAGTTAGTGTGTGTATCAGGAGTGGGTTTCTGATATCTGATCTCTAAGTAATCATCAGGACTGTGAACTGATCAATAAGAGCGCTGTACAGAGAGAGCATCAGGAGCAGGAACAGATCTCAGGAGCCGTACGCTCGTACCATTAAAGACACGCACCGTTCGAGTTTTCATGAGCACTCGGCACCTTCCACACAGCAGCACTTTAGAGCAGATTTCACCTTCATTTGCATTTAAATGTCAGATTCATGAAGGGTCCGGAGGTCTCAGGGATTAATTGCTTTCCCCTAATCGAGGTCTTTTAAATAAACATAAAATAATGAAACAATACAGACAGCGAGAGAAAATAATTACAACTATCTCAAAGCAAACACGTTAATAAAAGGATTAGGATAATATCAGTCTCACAGCATGCACCAAGCATCTTCAGACATGCGTATTAAGAACGGTTTATAAATCTGCGAGGAGATTGAAGGGCTGCCAGTGTTTTCCCACCAACATAAAACCTCTCTGTTTTTTTTTATAAAAGAAGGGTTTCGCTAAGGCAAACTTAAGGATTTTTAAGAACCTTTTGAAGACATTTAAGTAAGACGTTAAATTGAATATACGTCAATATGGTCTCAAAATGTAAAGAACCAATATCTGCCCATGGTTTTAGAAAAATCAACTCAATTCAAAGGAAAATAAGTTTTCAACCCCACTGACGATGTTAGTTTTTTTTATTTTTTTTTATCATGAACTCAATTCTGTTCATTTTCTCAGAAAACAAGAGTTCAACTGTTCAATAAGCATCTCAAGTAAATGCATCTTGATTTAAAGGAGACCTAACACACACACAGTTTCTGCTGATCTTATGTTAATCTTGAGTACGTTTAGAGCAGAACTGCATCCTTCATATTCTGTCCTTTTTGGTCATATACATGAGTAAGACATCATTTGAAGCTGTTTACTGTTATTTATGTACAGTTACGATGAGAAAAAAAAATTGAGTTTGTAAACTAAAGAAAAATAACAGCATGCACTGTTCCATCTTTTTAGGAAATCTTGATTTTTTTTTTTTTTTTTTTTAATGTCACAATTCAACCAAAGGATGAAGAAGATGATGGAAATAAAACAAGATTTATTTTATAAATCCACCAGTAGCCCAACTGTGAGACAGCTTTGTAGCACAGACAATACCAGACAACTGAAAGGTCAAACAGCAGCAACTTAAATACGAGACAAATAGACAAGAATTAATTATCATGACAACTTAAGAGTGGCAGGAAGTAAAACAACTAACAGAACCGGGACAGTTAAAGGTGCAATAGGTGATTGTCTTCAGAATTTTCTTTTTGTTATACTGAAAAGGTCTCTTGTTGAAAGTCTCTTCACATCCCAATAGCAATCATTAAGTTAAGTGGTTTCAATGTATCTATCTGTATTTATATATTCTGTGGAAGGTGTAGGACCATGAACGTACAAGCAAAACGCTCGGTCCGAGTGTTTTAAATGGCTTTCCTTCCTGCCTGTGAACTAGGGCTGTGCGATATAGACAAAAAAAATCTATCACAATTTCTTTGATCAATTTAGCGATTTTGATTATAATCACGATTTTGACACACACAGACATGCTTTACAGTCATAAATGCATTCAGTATGAATTTGAAACATATTTCCAAAAGAAAACCAATAAGAGCATAATCAAAAAGTTGTAACATGTCTCTACAACAGACATAAGTCAAAATAATCTCTATAGAAGGTGTGACAAAATATCTAGACACATGGCAAAAAAAGTAAAAAAATAACAAATCCAGTGTCCAGGGATTTTTTTGTTTGTTTGTTTCTGCCATGCATTGTTCATAGAGCTCAATGTAGCGGTGCTTCAGGTGTTGAAATAGATTTGTTATACAGGTTCACACGTACTCCGTCTGCAGTGCGTATACAGTATGTGTATGCTGTGCAGAAGCAGCACAGAGAGCGCATTATTGTAACGCGAAAGCACATTAAAATAATGCGCGAGTGCGAATCTCTCAGATCGCACGCAGATTTCCTTTGTTCTGTCACAAAACCAGACGCGCATGCTCAGATACACGCTGCTCTCGTCCGGAGAGAGTGTGTGCACTTAAAACGTGTCTCCTCTCACTTAAACTGTGTCCTGTGCACTCACAGCTCTCTGTATGCTCATGTGTTAGATATTAAATATTTTCGCACCTTTCTATTTCTAACCTTTTCTGTTCACATATTTGCATATTTTACCATGTGCAGTGTGAACGCTTTGATCCATTAACATGGGCTCGGAAAAAATGCACATCACAGACAGTGTTTGAATCTGGAGTTACGTAGGCCTATGCCCTGTCTGTTCTGTTCTCGCGCTCCATTTAGGCGCGCTGCATTCTGTCTGGATTGGATAGCACACTGCGAGAGGTTATAATTGTGCTAAAAGCAATTTAGAAATCGCGCACGCTCAAATCGTGATTATATGCCGATTTCGATTACTCGCACAATCCTACTGTCAGTGTGTATCTGCATACCTCTGTGCACACTGTTCACACAGACAGAATACATCATTAGTGCGTTCACACACGCTGTGCAGACAGAGCTAGAATGGCAGACAAACATCAACAACCCGGTCTTCCTTCCTGGTATTGTAGTGCTTTTAAATTTTTCTCGCTGGTTAATGACACATGATGTAGCTCAGCGGTTCCCAATTCCAGTGCTTGCACACATATTTTACATGTCTCGCTTAGTTAACACACCCGATTCAGATGACCAACTCGAGCTACGTGAATGAACTGTGTTCCGATCGATATGATCCCTACACCGTGTTCACTGCTCCCTACTCCCTGAGCAGGGGTTAACTTCACTTCAGAACATGGACTTGAATTGGGAACCGCTGATGTAGCCTATTGTAGTTATGTTGTCTCTGGTATTCTGGTCTGTGAGCATAAATGTGTTCAGGGGGCGTGGCTTTTGGACTTTCGGTGCTATCAGGCTAATGTTAGCATTTTCCAAGATCTCCTATTGCACCTTTAATCATTTAACTGAAACATATTTTGTGTAGGCCTATTTTCTTTATTCCTTTCATACTTCATTTATTCTGTTTTTCTCTAGTTGTTTATGCACATGCAGAACTAAACCACTGAAAAAAAGAAAAACATTTATTTTAAATTTGTAACACACGACTGAAATGTACTTTAAATCAAATTAAACCTTCTTATTCTGGCGATTAACGGACAGATAATGAACATGATAATGCTTAAGAATTAGCACAGTCAGCTGAGAGGAGAACGTTTACGACTATCTCTGGAAGCAGTCGAAAGTAGAAAACGTTCACCTGTATTCAATGTTGTATACTTGTGATCAGATCGACAAAAACACATCTTAACAGCATCTCAATTTTCTATGCAGATGCACATCCCTACAAAATTACCCCAAACATTCTAGAATAAATCATTCATTACAAATTTCGACTGTGTTCCTGTATTTTTAGTATCGCGATATATTGCATAAAAACTACATTTTGCAGTCAAAACCATGCAGTCTTACTGTGCACCTATTTTACAGAAATATTTCCTCTTGACAAACAACTCTGGAAAAAAAGAAACTTCTTGTTGTGTGTGTTGACGACAGCGGGTCGTGCTAACAACCTGGCTTCCATCTCACCTGAGTGAGATCTGCACAATCACAGTCAATCAGAAGATATTTATTTAATCTGTAATATACGGTGTGTTGAGCACAATGTTGGTCAGTGAGTCTCCATTGTGTTTATGGGCTGTTAAAGCAATGACTGACTCACCTGGGCGTCCTGTAGTGTTCTGTTCCAGGCCTCTGTGACAGCCGCGGCGTGGTCACGGTGGGTGAGGTAGATGTGCGCCTGCAGCACGTGAGCCAGCGTGAGTTTGGAGTCCATTGCACGCAGAACCTTCTCCATGTGACTGAAGCAGAGCCGAGCCTGGAGAGCCACCGGCCCGTTAACCAGCTGCATGGAGCAGGGCACCAGAGCGATCTGACCAGCACAGAACACCGCCTCCCGCACCTGAGACACACACAGAGAGTTAAACCGCATGACACACAGGCATTACTGTTAGATCTGCGCACACAACACTTCAAAGATGCACTATTCAAACATTCAATTTGAATTACGGGAGCAACAATTACGGGAGCCACACAACACTTGAATGAACATGTTGATAAATAAATGAAATACAACCCCCCCCCCCCACCCTGGGAGCTGTGTTATCTGAAGTTAAAACTCCTGGTAGGGTCTCCATAGAAAATGGTCTGAGATGAGAAGCCAGACAAATAGTGATCTCTCTACAAACACCTACGATACAAAGGATGAGGATCAGGGCCTCGGAAAATTTTTTATACACCAGCCACTATGAGACAAAGTAGTTAGGACAGTCAGACCCAGCCATGAAGATGGAAAGGAGGGATAAGAGGGATTCTCCTGAAGCCTGGGAGAGGAGCTCATAGGTGAGCACCTGGTGGCTTGGATCTGACTTTTGGGGCCCAGTCAGGCTCAGTCTGAATAAAATGCCATGGACCCATCTCCTTGTGGTAAGTGGTGTGCTGTGTGAACTGGACCTTGGTTGTGGAAAATAGCTTTTGTTTTTGGTGCATGGAATGTGACCCCTCTGGTGGTGAAGGAGCCAGAGTTAGTGAGAAAAGTTGAGCATTGAACTAGATATAGTTGGCCTCACTTCTACGCACTGCTCTGGAACAAAAATCCTAAATAACAGTGTGGGAGCTTTGCTCTAGTCCCCTCACTGCGACTATATGTCATGGAGTGGAAGGCTCTGACTGTGTTCTGTGTTTAGTTGCTAAACCACAGTTCAGAGTTTCCAGCCTTCTTGGAGGTCCTAGGTGAGGCCCTGGAAGGGGTATCACCTGGGGACTCCACAGTTCAGCTTGGCGACTTTAACATTCATGTTAGGGACAGATCTGCACTGAACCCTATTGGGCTTTTGTTATTGGACTTCTGTCCTCAGCATGGATTGGCCTTAATAAACACCAAGTTTGAACATAAGGTGGCTTATGCCGCGTTTCCACCGAAATTACCCGGAACATTTGTACAAGGAACTTTTTTTCCCAGGAACTTTTTTCCCCCCAGACCTGGTGCTTTCTGCGTTTCCACCGTGGTCTAAAGTACCGGGAAGATTAGGCAAATAGACTGGTGACGTAGGTCTGTGCGCGCATTTCTCAATGCAAAGTACGCTAATTTTGGGCTTGCATCCTCGGTAGTTCGGACTTTGTGCATATGACTCGGGAGTGTGATGTCCACGTTTATTTAATCCGGTAATTCTGCAAACAGCAGTGTACCTAATAACATCAGTCAGCTACTGCAATTTTCCTCACTGTATATTTACAATAAAACAACATAGGATATCAAATACCACTGCCTCCTTTCGTTTTCATTTAAACATAATAAAAGCTGCGGAGATGTACTTAGTTCAAGGAAATGTGTATATATACAGTCATTACAATGAAACAAATATCAATTTGCCTTTATTTATTTTCTATTTTAACATATAGATACATTGAATACAGGCCAAAGATTACCTGTTACATTTATCCAAAACGAATAATATTTTATGTTTAACCACTAAAGAGACATCAGAGTCAGCGGCACATATCAGAAGGTCTAGACGAGGTGAGACTGCTCTAGGCGGATACATCAGGACTGAGCTCCCGCTGATCGTGTGGAGCTCACGTCCCTGAAATCAGCCAAACACATTTTTAAATAGACGCTGTCTTTATAAATAAACCACAGATTTGACTTTTAAACAACTACATTCTGGCTTGAAATACTTTTAAAATTACATTTCATGACACAATACCAGTAATATTATGAAAATGATCCGAATAAATGGTGGTTTAAATCACAATGCTGCGTGAACTCAACCAATCAGGATGTTTAGCGCCCAAGTCCCGCCCCCGAAAGTTTCAGAACTTTGTAAAAGTACTACCTCGCCAGCAGGGACTTTCTGAGGAGCATTTTTTTACCCAGAACTTTATTTAGTTCCTGGTTCCTGCAGTGGAAACACACCGAGTACCAGCCCAAAGTCCCTAGTTCCTGAGTAAAGTTCCTGCGGTGGAACCACGGCTTTAGAGTGTACTTGTTACCGTACCACCTTAGGCTTAGTTCTTGGATCGACTTCACAGTCTTATCATCAAACCTGTGGCAAGACTCTTCTTTGACTCTCAACGGAGGCGGACACATTTTTCTCCCTCTTCCCCCTTGCCTTCCCTGCTTGCTCTCTCGTCTTGTCTATTCTGTACGATGTCGCGTTTTCATTGGTCCGTCGTTGAAGCCTATTTCTGATTGGTTGTTGCCGTTTTGACAGCGTTTATGCCAAGAGCAAAGAGAAAGAAATTGAAGAGAAGAGTACTTGGCCATGCGCGAACCCACGGGACGCAGTCTAAGTACATACACGCTTACTTTAAGCGAAGAGAAGAGATTTGCGATTGCACTGAACACGTTTTAAGTGCAGGCATACTCTCTGAACGAGCCCAGAGAAAATTCTTACAAGAGCAACGTGTATCTGAGAGCGCGCGACCAGTTCCTGTGCTCGAGCAGAGAGATTTGCGCTCGCGCACATTATATCCCATGCGCGAGCAGAGAGATTGATGCTCGCGCATTATATTAATGTACTTTCGCGCTACAATTATGCTCTCTCGACATTTGACATGGAAAAAGCGCCATACAAACTCTTACATTCATACACACACACAGACAAATACGCACTTATATACAGATATGCATCACCCCCCGCATCCCTCGCCTTCGCCGCTTTGTACCGCCAATCTGAAAAGCGGGTTTGTGACCAGCGCCCTAGGGCTGATGGACCGGATGGCTGCTTGCCTGCGCTGGATTACCTCGACCCCCCAATTTCCGTCCCCAGCTGCAAAGTCATGTGTTTGTATTGATGATGTGCTTTGTTGCTGAGGTTTTTTTTGGTTGATGGCTAATTTCGCTGGTACTTGTGACTAGTGACAATAAAGGGCTACTACTACTACTATGTTATAGGCACTCAGGTAAAGAGAGCTGCTAAGCTGGATAAGATGGCAGAGGAGGCTGCTGGACAGACCCAGGAAACCCAAACAAATAGGATCAACATCTGGCTGAGGATCCTGTCCAGAATATTTTTAACTACCACCTCTGGAGAAGCTTTTCCTTTCTCCTAGGGAAAGGCTGGGGACATACACTCAGAGTGGGTCCTGTTCAAAGCCTCCTTCACAGAAATGGCTGGTGTGAGCTGTGGCTAGAAGGTTGTTGATGCCTGTTGCAGCGGCAACCCAAGAACATGCTTGTGGACATCAGTGAAGGAGACCATAAGGCAGAAGAATGGGATGGATGGAAAAAACTAAATAAGAATTTTTTTAATGATAATTATTGGCCATCACAAATCTACATGAGCGTGCTTTTAAAACAATCACTATATCATCTGAAACACAATTATAGACCTGACCCATGCTAGCAACGAAAATGAAAGAAAGAGTGAACACTGATGACATTTTTCCTTAATGGAGAGAAAACATGACACTGAGACACCACAGAAAAACCTATTCATATATCACTATACACTTGCTATGTTGGCTTGAGAAAGCCTAGTCAGAAAGTGTGAAGGCCATGCGGTCTCATAAACAGATACACTGACTCTTAATGCAGAGTGCTCTGTGTGGTTGCTAGGGAGATGCTACATAGTTGCTAGTGTGTTCTGGGTGGTTGATCTGTTATATATCTGTTATTTTTTTGACTGCTTTATTCTTGGATGACCAAAAACACTGCATTCAAATATACTGCATGTTTCTGGGAAATGTACAGGATTTCATATGTTCTGTTTACTAAGTAGTTGTTCTCTTACACGCCTGCATTTTTCAGATGTTCAAGGTTCTTCTATTTATTGTCTGTATGAAAAAAATGTAAATGATCAATTTTGTAATCATTTGAATTGACTGTCAATTTATTGCAAAATAAATAAATAATATTGCACAATTTCACACATTTTGCATGCAACAGTGTTACCACAAGATGTTTTCCCTGCAAAACAAACAGCATGCCGGTGAATCAACATTAAAATTACATTTATTTATTTAGCAGACGCTTTTATCCAAAGCAACTTACTAATGGGAAACATCAAATTCCACATTCTCAGATTTAACACAAAGTGCAATATTCCAAAATTATATTCAAACTAATATTTTTTATTGGAAATAAAAGTTAACCAATATCTACAAACCAGACAAGCCACCAGCTACTGAATGACAGCTTTATTTATGATAAGCCAGTAACCCATTCTACCATTTTATATTTTGATACATTTATTTAATATTTGAGCATATTGTTCACTATTAGAATATAATAATGCATAATTTGAGAAAAACCCATAAAAGAAAAACAGAAACTAATAGCTTATATAATATTTTATATAACATTCATAATTTTATTATAAAGCATTTGCACAATTAAAAATTATGATTTAGTTTGACTGAGACTTTCGTGAGGGTTCAGCATTTAAAATCACTAACTATTTAGTGAAAAAGAAAAGGTTTCAAGCCCTAATTTGTAGCCTATAGGTGGAAACTGCCATAAATAATAAATCAGTGATGGTTTCACCCAAATGTCGGAGCCTTACATCAAAAAAGGTGCAATTCATTAACATTATTAAAGCATTCGTGTTTGAACAGCTGAGCATCAATTAACGCGCTACACCTTCATTGTTATTTTATCACCTAGAGTCCCGTTTCACACCAGCAATGAAAGCACACGCAAATGTGCAGCTCCTACGCATTCATAACAAGCTGATAATTAGCTGAGAATCCACAGACGAACTCTCTTCTGAAGACACATAATCCTACAGCTAAAAATACACGGGCGGAGTATCATCAGATGTGCAGGAGCGCGGTGTGCCGGAGAGGTCAGGTCTCCACCGATCAAATGGGCCGCAGGTGATCAGGTGTTAATTGAAGCTCTGGTAAAGTATTTAGTGTGAGGCGCTGGGCTGCAGGACCGTGACCTCTGCTGCGATCACAGCTGACTCCATCAATTGGTACACACTGTGAAACGCAGATTTAGAGCCAATTAGCATGCATGCACAGATACTGCATTTACCCAGATCACCAGAGCGCCTCTAAAGCCCTGGCCACAGGACACTGGCCGCTTTGACCTCCACGTGCAGACGCGGTCACTGACTGGACATTTCCGAATGGTTTCAAACACTAATGTTAATGCAGACAGGATTAGACTTCATTTTGATTTCACTGTGTAATCATATGACATGCATTGCAGTGTTATATTAGTATTATTGACATACAATTATAGCTATATGTATATATATGCTATATGCTATATATATATATATATATATGTGTGTGTGTGTGTGTGTAAATATTAAAAAAATATATACATGTATGTTTGTGTGTTTATATATACAAAAAATATACTTAGTACTAGGGGTGTCCCCGACTAAGGATTTTCATAGTCGAATCGGAATTTTCGAATCTTGCCGATATTCGACTGATAGTCGAATCATATGTTTGGGGGCGGGGCAAAATACATTAACGAGAGTTAAGTTAGACATTCGAGTAACATCATTACTGATGTTAACACACAGGGAAAATGTGTAACAAACACCTTGCAGATATAAACGGGGTAAATAATGTTTTATGTTTTGATGAACGGATAGCTAACACTTAAAGTCGGCGAAACAATAACAATTAACAATTTTATTTAAAAACAATTTTTTTACAATAGTGCTCTGATTATAACATTAGCCTAAAACGTTAGCAGTTAATGTTCTGCATTTCTCTTCTGCAGATCTCCAGTAGAGTGAGCATTTGATAGCAAGTTTTTAATCGATGGGATTCAACTCATAATTTAAGTACACACACACAACTGTATATATATATATATATATATATATATTGTATTAGAAGTTTAGTCAATTTGCTGTTGTTTTATGTCATTCTAAATGTTTTTATTTCAGTTTTAGTTATTTTGGAGTATCAAATTAAACTACATAAAAAAAAAATTATATCCAGTGAGTTTTTCTGTTCTATTCATTTTGTTGTGTTTTTTATATAATTTATATTAGGTTTTTTTTTTTTTTTCATGTTTTGTTTCAAGATGAAAACGAGAAATGTTTCCAATTAATTATTCTTTTCAAATTTTACATTTTCAAGTTTTAGCTATCCTGTTTTTTTTTTGTTTTTTTGTTTTTTTACTTTGTCTATAATTTTTTGTTATTTTTTATTTTAGTTTTATCTGTACTTTTAGTGTTAAACTAGAAATTTAGAAGTGTTTCCAATTCAATATTATTATTTTATTTTTTCAAGTTTTTAGTTGCTGTTGTTTTTTGGTAACTTTTATTCGTTTCTTTTAAATGTCTATACAATTTTTCATTCATTTTATTATTTAGTTCATTTTGAACATCACATTAAACTAAATGAAAATAAAAACTGTTCCCTAGGAAACTAGCTGAAATAAAAGAAGTATTTATTACTATTGTTTTAATTTATTTTCAGCTAACAACATTTTCTTGTTATGGTTTTCGTTTCATTTAACTATAATAACCCTGGTGCATTAATCACCAGCATCACTGTTAGTTTGATGCTCTATAAAGTTCACTACACCGGAGAAAATCATCAAACCAAACTCCCATCACTTCCTGCTATTTCGAGTTGGAGAAAAAACAGTCTGTACATCTTTAGTCCAAACTCAGACGGCCTGATTGATTCTCATGCACCAGAACTAAACCAGAGGAACAGAACCTTTCTCAAAAAGCGTGATGACGTTTGGAAATTCATCTTTCTCATTTCACAAGATGAGCTCAGGAAACAGCAGACCAACAAACAGCACTTTGCTGGAGGGAAGAAAGAGTCACATCTATTTCCATAATCATATGTGTTTCTCATGATTCCCGGCTCCTGGCTTCACTTGTCAGCTTTGATGAATCATCATCCAGCGCCCAGAGATAGCTACAAATTACCGGACGTCCGGAAGCTCGCAGCTTTCAAACGGCGATCAATCAGCGCATCATTTACCAGAAGCGGCATCGGGCCAGACCTCTGAAGCCAGACCTCTCGGCTATTAGAATATTTAAAAATAAAAAACAGGTGCGGAGCGATCAATTATTAAGAGGCTGGCTCAGGTTACCCTGCCAGGACGAGATCTGGGGAATACTATTTACATAAAATTAACAGTTCAAAAGAAGGAGTTCAGACACCAATCAAACTTGTTAATTGACTGTCAATGGTGTGTCCCTGATTAGACAACACAACTACATTATTCATCCGCGCGCTGACAAGGAAGACAGGCCAATTTGCATGGGCATCCAAAATCTGATCAACAACTACAACGGCCCATGCATTTTTAATAGAGGGAGACGATTAATATTCATAGGGGTCAAACGACGCCACCGTGTTTTGTTTAACTCTTTACGGTGTGTTTCAGGAAAGTGTCACTTTCAGACCCAGCGTTCTTTCCCAAAGTGGCTCCATGCATCCTCAAGCTTTATTTCTCACGTGTTTCTCTATGACGTGCGAAGAAAAAACACGCATGTAAATGCTCCTCTTCCGGCGGCAGACGTGTGAGTGAAATCTCAGAGGTCCTGGATCTTGCTTGTTTGTGTAATGAGGTGGCAGTGGAGGTGACCTCAAGAGCTGAGCTGGGTAAAGTGACCTGCTATTGACGAACGGTCAAACTCGGTGGCTCTGGTCAAGGACGCGGGAGGAAAAGCAGAAGCACCATCAGCTATGCTAATGGACACACATCCCAAATGGATCTTCATGCATAATTGATCCGGCTGAGGAATGGCACACATATAGTGACGCTTCAGATGAATACAGCAGGTGCAGCGCTTTACACACACTTGTGTGATGATGTTGCTCAATAACAAACTTTAGAGAACAGTTTCTCTTTACAATTCTAGCCAATTTCCAAAACAAATTAGTGAGCTGGACTAAAATCACGAGTGTTGGTACATGCCTTTAAAGTGTGAGTGTGATATATGAGTCAAGGAAGATATATACTGGTCAAAGGCTTGGGGTCAGTAAACGTCTCTTCTGCTCAGCAAGGCTTCATTTGTTTGATCAAAAATACAGTAAATATTGTGAAATATTATTCTAATGTAAATCATCTGTTTTCTGTGTGAATCTGTGTTAAAGTGTAATATATTTCTGTGATGCTCTGCTGTATTTCCAGCATCATTCCTCCAGTCTTCAGTGTCACATGATCTTCAGAAATCATGAAAATATGATGATTTACTGCTCAAGAAACATTTCTGATTATTATCAGTGTTGAAAACGGTTGTGCTGCTCAATATTTCTGTGGAAACTGATGCATTTTATTTTTCAGGATTCACAGATGAACAGAAAGTTCAGAAGAACAGCGTTTATTTGAAATAGAAATCTTTCGTAACATCATAAATGTCCTTATAAAAGTATTTAAAATCGATTTAATACTAGAAATTACTAAATATCTAAAATTAATATTTCTAAAATTAATATTTTAATACTAAATTACAATTAACAATTTAAAATGTAAATTAATCTAAAAGTTAATTAAAATTAAATAAATACTAAATAAAAAATTAAAAGTATGAATTTACTTTATTAAAAAAAAATATATATATATATATATATATATATATATAGTGTGTGTGTGTGTTTGTGGACGTGTGTGTGGATGAGCAGCGCGCTCACATCAGCTTCTGTCTTGATCACGCCAGGGTTATTAGTGAACTATTATCAATACTTATCAAAACCTAAACATACTTTATTTTAACTATAACAAATCTCTTTCAGATCTTTCAAAAATCTCTGTAATGCATTGATATGAATGGCTCATTCTCATTAAGGCAACCAAACGAAATACAATAAATACATAAATACAAACATATACATTTATGAGCAAATTATTTATGCATTGGTATTATTTATGCACATTTAGGTATCATGGTATTATTAGAATGGTTAACTAGAATCCTTTAATGAAAATAACAAAAATATTTTTAAAAAAATGCATTTGCTAAACTTAGCATTTTGGTTAATTGGCATGAAAATAATGTCACAATGATATATACACACACACACACACACACACATATATATTTATATATATATATATATATAAAACCATATTCAGACATCAAAAACTCAAAAGATATATTTAAAAACAACAAAATGACTAAAACTTCAACTAAAATTACCATGCAAACAGAAAATATGATTTCAAAATATGAAGAAAAGCCCAGAGCAGTGTCACAGACCCAGAGATGATCACACAGGAAGAGAGCTATTGTTCTGTCTTTAGTTTGAGACCAGACATCTGATGACATCTGAACACCAGATCAGAGAGCGCTCTGTCTCGCCGTCAGGAGGCAAAGGCAAAGGCACGGCTCTCGACCTCTGCGTCTGTGACAAATTGGTTGTGAGGCTTTTTTGACTGATGCACATCCCGCAAAACCCGGTGACCTGCCCGCGGGAACATGCCAGGCCCCGCCACGCGCCGCTCGATCAAACAGCATCTTTCCAGGACAATGCAAATTATGACAAATTCCATCACCCCGCATTATGCGCTTTCCGGCTAATCTGCCTAATGCCAGGGAAGGCCAAGGGGCGTGATGTCTGTCCTCATCCCGTCTCCAGCGGGATCTGATGGGGTCCAGTCTGTGTCTCATCACATGAGCGCAGCTTCAGATCCGCTCAAGAGAGGGCAGTGTGACTTCATGAAACAGCAGCTTACCATCAGACACCAAGCACTCGGATCACGACTGCGTCTCAAAGCTTCTGGAGTGTCTTCTAGAAAAACAGCTCAACTATTTGTGCCGGGTTTATGTTCCCCCCTTTAATTTGATTATTTTATAGTACACATTTTTGTTAAATGCTATTTGTACTATTTTGTTACATGTCAGGTCATGCACATGTATTTTAAAAAAGAAAATTAATGATATTATAGAATAATAGTAAAAAAAAAAACCTTCATAGGGCAAATGATTTCTAAATCATGGCATTATTTAATTTATTCAGATTTAAATATATTAAAAAACATTTACTGTATTTCAATAATAATAATCAAAAATGAATATTTAATGAAAATAATCATAAGCAATAGTGAGGAGTGATTTTAGTTAATTTTTTCTGTTAATTGGCGTGAATATAATGTCATAGGGGAAAAAAACTAGATTTAAATATATATTTTTAAGTTTTCATAAAGAAAATGAATTATATTTTAGGACCATTTGACTTTTTTGAATTTCCCAGGGAAATATTAATTTAATAAGATATCATGGCATTAGTTTATTTATCTATAAACATTTATTACAAAAACTAATGTATTACATTAACAAGAATCATAATAGGACTCTTTAATGAAAATAATAAAATATGAAACCTGATGAGTCTTTTTATATTTAAGTTAATTAGCATGAAAATAATAATAAGATTGGAAACATTTAACAGAAAAAATAAATAAATAACAGGATCTAAATAAGAAAGGTTCTAAAACAAGCTTCAGTTTCATTTCGTAAAATATATATATATTTTTTTTTTTTCTTTCTCTTGCAGGCATGTGTTTGTGAGAATCATAGCCAGAAGTAACTGAAATATGAATAATGAATCTGCATAAGAGTAAAGATGCTGCAGCTCCAAACAGACCTGAGTCTAGTGTTCATCTACAACACTTCTCTATCTGTGGAACGGCTGAAAACTACAAAAACTCCAACGAGGCCCTCTGAGACATTAACACCAGCACGAGAGGCCAGAAGTAAATGAAACATAAAGGTTAATCTGAATGAGCCACGACTCTGGTTCCCAAACGCAGACGCTACAGCAGGAGAAGCTCTGACCCGCGGCTCTCTGATTGTGCTGCTGTCGTCTGCGTGTCAGTGTCTGTCCCGTCAAACACCAGCGTACAGGAATAGACCTCGTTACCATCGTAATGGGCCGGTCACGCGGCTCTGGACGAGATGAAACCGGACAGCGCTCGCTGGTCTTCAGATACACCATTTATTATTCAGTTTTTACATCTGCATCTTCCATCTGCAGCATGCAACTCAAAATCTGCCCCACGTGCACAGAATCTGTGTTTGTCTAGAGACTGTGCTGCTTTCACTATTTCAGATTTTAGAAACATGCCACACGCCTGTGATGAGCCTCACATGATCCCGTCTCACGTTATGCAGAACATAACCAGATATCATGACGTCTCTCTCAAGGTATTATTTAATCTTTTTTTTTTTTTTTAAAGCATTGCATATTACAAACATTATAACATAAGATTACTGTTATATTAATGATAAAAAAATCTCACTGTGCAGAAAATAATATATTATTTAGCAAATGGTTAATATATCATGGTATTAATTAATTCACTCTAATTTTTTACATTGAAATACTGCACATCATTTTTCATTTAAAATAGTTATTTACTCAGCAGTTTGTTTCATTAGTAGGAACATATTTTGAGTGACAGAATGGTCCTGAAGGGTCTAAAATCATGCTTCACTTTATCAAAGCCAAATACAATGGATTTGTTTCTTTTACATTTTGAGAAGACGCATGAACTGATGTGTTTCCGTGAGAATGATGCAGACACTTGAATCTGTATGAAAGTGATGAAGAATAGATAGATATCAAGTTTGATTCATTTCTGCAGATTATTTCAATATTGAAAGCTCTGTAGCATCCTATATATTTTTGCTTTTTCCACGTTTTTTTCTCACTCCTTTATTCATATGGATCATTTTCTTGCATCTGATTTAATTGTGCTGATTATTTGCAGAACGAGCCACTAGGGTCACCTGACTAATTACAATCAGTTCAGTGCAGATTAAATGCACGCAGATACTGCTGTTTTTACTTGCTATTCTTATATAGCTGCACACAACTATTTAACATATGACATAAAACAATAATATCAATATTCAAGTAATGTGAAATAATTCCATAAATATCAAACTATTAAATCTCATTCTTCCAGGTGTTCGTTAAGCATTGAAACAATGCCTTGATTATTTGTAGCTAGATTTATAGTATTTTACTAAGCACTAAACTACTTGCATGAAACATTTTGGCAACAATCGGTCATGTAATTCGCATTTTATTTAAAGACAATATTAAAAAATATACAGAGCATGGTGAAAAATATTGGCTTTTTTCAGGTATTTTTACATTGGTGCATGTAATTAGTAAATATAAAAATACAAAACAATAATATAGTAATATTACATAATTTATTAAAATGTTAAATAATTATATATAATTTTTCCATACAATCATTTAGTGTTTAAAATATATTTGTAGCAACAGTATAATTGTGTGTGTGAGTGTGTGTGTTTATAACAGCTTTCTCTTTCAGATGTATATGTTCATGTAGTTTACAGATCCTAGGTGATGGAAAAACTACAGCCATAGCTTCAGGGTTCATTCCTGCCGTTAGACAAGAGTGCAGGCAATTAAAAAGAAAGATACATTTCAGATATCAAACGAAATGTTCAGAGAATGTCTTAATGGTATCAGAGTACTGGTAAGGAAGCTCAGAGGAAATATTTAATTGCACAAAATGCATACTGGCCAAAGATGCTTTTTTTTTATACAATTAATGTCTTTTTAAATCCTGCTCCTAGTGCCTCAATAGAACTCTCCATTGATTTGTGTGAACAGTTTTTCAAACATTTTATCCTTAAAGCCGAGTGAATCAGGTCTAACGTACCATCTCAAAATTCCTTTCCTCTAGAAATGCATTTTCATCAGAGCTCCCCATCTCTTTTCCGACTCTATGATACTGTTCTTAGTATGAAGTCCTTTATTTAGTTACTCTAAAGATGTTCTGCTTTCTCAGGTTTTTAAAGAGACTTTTCCAGCCTTAAATCAAGTTGTTACTGCTATTATTAGCTTCTTTTAAACATGCTATAGTTCAACCACATCTTGATCAGCATGACCTAAATAACTATAAAACCATTTCTAAATCATCTTTCACTTCAAATGTTTTGGAAACAGGTGTTTATTCTAAATTATCTCATCTTAAGTACTTTTAATACTTTTGACACATTTCAGTCTGGGTTTTAGAGAATCTCATAGTACTGAATCTGCCCTCTTGAAGGTTACTAATGATTATTTTCCTTTGCCTTGACTCTTTCCCTTGGTTCTTGCTGCATCTTAATCATGCTTGATTTAAGTGCAGTATTTGATACAACAGATCATGACATCATTCATCAAAGACTTGATCAGGTAGATGGTTTCCAGCGATCTGTGCTGAACTGGTTTACTTCCAACCTTAAGGACATATCTTTTTCTGTGAATTTGGGGAATTGTTTCTCATCTCCAGCTCAAATCTCATATGGTGTTCCACAGGGCTCTATTTTGTGTCCTCTCCTTTTCTCCTTATATATGGTTCCACTCGGTACATAATTTATCATATAATTTCTTTGTGGACGACACTCAACTTTATATTCCTGTTAAAAACAATAACTGTTCTATGTCTAATCTGTTTGCATGTCTTCAGGATGCTGGATGGACATTATTTTTTTTACAGTTGAATAATGATAAAGCTGAAATAATGTTTTTTGGTCCAACAACTGTGTCATCTGGCATTGCCAAGCAGCTTAGCCCCCGTCATCAAATGTACACAACTGTGTTAGAAACCTTGGTGCTGCTTTTGATCCTACGTTGTCTTTTAATAAGCAGATCAGTGCTGTTTAGTAAAGCAGTTTCTTTCAATTAAGATCAATGGCTAGAATCAAGAGGATGCTTTCCATGAAGGACCTTCAAACAGTAATTCATGCATTTATAACTTCAAAGTTTGATTACTGTAACTCACTGTGACAGCTCCTAGGCTATTTATTTGTTTAAATCCTCTTTGAAAAAGTATTTTTATTCTGTTGAAATCTGCTTGAGGGTGTGGAATTGTATTGTCTTCATTGGGTATGTTTTTACTTTGTTTTATATTTGTTGCACAGCGCTTTGGTTGCAACTCCTGTTGTCTTTAAATGTTCTTCTTTAAATAAACTAAACTAGTTAAAAATCTTATTCACAGAAAATATTAAGAAAAATTAAATATCATAAAAATTATATTTGCTTTGCTATGTTTTGTTAGACGTGCACATAATTAATATATATATATATATATATATATATATATATATATAGATAGATAGATAGATAGATAGATAGATAGATAGATAGATAGATTAATGTATTAGTAACATGAAATGATTCACTCAAATATTAATTGATAAAAAAAATCATTCTTCCATGCATTCATTTAGTGTTTAAAACATGCCTTGATGATTTGCAGCTAGATTTAAAGCACTAACCTACTTGTGTCTGCAACAACATTTAGTCTCCGATGCATTTTTTCATGTATTCACAGACAATATTATGTTATAAATCGAATCAGGAGAATAATTTCAGATGGCCCTCCTGTGAGGTCTGATGAGGAAGTGTGATCTGTGATGGTGATGGTGATGATGGTGAGGCAGATGAGAGCAGGACAGTAGAAGAGCTCATTTATCTTCAGCTCTATTGCTGTGTGAGCTCTCTCTCTCTCTCTCTCTCTCTCTCTCTCTCTCTCTCTCTCTCTCACAGTAAGTGATCGCTGGCTCTTTTATTAGAGCTGAGAGCATCCTAGCATTGTTTGAGCGCTGGCTCTCGCCTGCAGCGCTGCATATTACTGGGGCATTATTTCATGCTTGGCTGCCTCTTTTATCAACTGCTTCTGAAGTAATGTTAATAGACTAGAAAATTGAGACATTTATGAAGTATAGGCAGTGTTTATGAAAAAATCCATAAAATATGACAAGGGTGAGGTGAGATAAAAGTGGCGCTTTAATAGATTATGGCTAAGGGAGATCTCTGCGGGCGCTGACGAGCTCCTCCTCAGAGACGCTGCTTGTTTAGCTCCGCTACAAACAAACTTAACTCTTCTAATTAATCTGAACACAACACAACTCCTGCGCAGCCAATCTCTTCAGCTGCAAAACATTTCTGATCTTTATCAATGCTGAAAACAGATGTGTTGCCAAATATCTTTGTGGAGACTGTTCAAAGGTTTGAGGTAAATAAAAAAAAGGATGCATTAAATTGATCAAAAGTGACATTAAAGATACACTTTTTTATTTTAAAAAATCTAAAAAATCTAATTATAATTTAGTTTAAATTCATGTATCAAAATAACTGAATGAAATGAAATAGTGATATATCAAGAAAAAAATGATAATAAAATGACAAGCTATTTAAAACAGCTATTTTAAACTGTATTATTACTGTAATTTTTATCTAATAAATGTAACTTTGGTGAGCAGAAAGGACGTCAATGATGCCAAACTGGGGCCGATGGTGGATGAATCAGATATAACAGAGCTGCTGTTAATCAGAGGAGTGTGTTCATTCACGGCTCGTTCACATTCATCCCTGAGCACAGATCACAGAATCCCAGCTCAGTGTTTTAATCGATTAGGCCCTTTTAAGAAGATTATTGCTATGTTCCTGCAGCACAGGTCTGTGCTTTCTCTTTGACTCTAATTGTGGGCGTCAGATTCTGATTCTTCCCAATGCAAATCCAATTGCGGGGCCCGCACGAGGAATAAAGCGGCCCTCCCGACAGAGTGGGTGTATTCCCAAAACTGGGACTAACAGGACTACATGATCCAGGCGGATGGTAAATTGGATTATTGAAGCGTGCAGCGGTTGCCAGGTCCCAGGGTAGTGTGTCGATCGTGATTTAACAGAGGCTCTTCTGCTTGTTTATGGATTCGATTACGATTGCTGGAGCTCCTGCCGCGCTTCCGAAGGGATCTTAGGGAACGGGAAACGTTAAATCGGCAAGGTTTGGGGCGATGTGCGATGCACTCCTGCTGTTAACGACCACTTTGGTTAATGAAGGGTCAATTCCAACCATCTGCCAACACATGAGCTTAATCGTCTGTTATGAGAGAAAACAGATCTTTCCACCATCGCTTGGAAAAAGGTTTGCGCCGGAAGACTTGTGATATTAGCAAGGTGTCAAATACTCAGATCCGTCCAATATCACGATCATAGCTCATTAGATTCAGCATCCTCAGACATTCACTGATATGCTTCCATCTTCATGATAAAATGCAATTTGCATGAAGATCAAAATAAGAGCGCAGGATCCAGTGATGTAGAAGAAGGGCGAGATGCATCTGAAGGCAGAGCCCAATCTGTCACACATCCAGAATTCCTCATTAAGGACACGTGGACTATTATGCTAAACGTGACCTCGCCGCGCGAGCTAATCAAGAGTGAAACAGAAAACACACAGAGCGCTTAATTTGATCTAAACGATGGCACTCAGGGCCTGAAGCTACGCAAACGCAAAGGTTAACGAATTTAGTAAATCAAATCTGATAAGGATCCTTCACATTACACAACAGAATCAACATGTTCTGACAATCAGACAAAGGCTCTGGTGAAGAACACTCTCTGATAATGAAACACGTTTAATGTTTCACACACAACAGCTTCTGTGAACGGAGCGACTTTACATTTCAATTCAATATCATACAGATTATGAGTTATCATATGAGATTAATATATTTAATCCTTTTCTAGCAATAGACATTAATTAGGAATTATTATCAAATAAATTTATATTTAAAATCAAATCAAATTTTAACCAAGTTTGGTCCCTAAACCAGACTATTTCACCATAAATTAAAGAAAAATATTTGAATAAAATATTTTTTCTTGCAATAACAGAAAAATATATGCATCTAAAAGACATTTTAGAATTATAAATAAGTTACAGAATTAATTAAGAATGTTTTATTTTTTTTTTTTTAACTCTTAAATGTCTTCTCAGCAGGATTAACATAAACTATAAAACAATAAAAAGTTTTTTTTAAATAAATCATTAAATATAAATTTAATATTTTATTTTTGATTTATTTAAAATTTCTCATTTTAATTGCTTAAGTTGATGTACTAAAAATAATAAAAATAGATATGTCAAGAAAAAATATCTAACTGAAATTTTATTTTAAAGTTTTAGTACTTTTGTTATAAAACAGATGGATCCGGGCCTTGATTCTGATTGGCTGAGCCGCGTTCAAAGCTGTTGTAAATTACTCTACAAACACACACCTTTGTTTATTTCTGTGTTGCTCGGCAACCCCTTTGTTTGGACCACAGCTGTTTCTAAGGAACTACGTCGTTTGGTGGAAGAATATTGTTTTTATTAACATCATTAAACTTTATTTGCTCCGTTTTATTTTGTGAAACCTCACTCCGTATATGGAATAACCATTTAATAAAAGCAATAATCTGTGAAACCGTGGTTTACAGTGAATTTATAACAGCTAAGGGGGTTTAGCTCTGCTTTGCGTCACTGTTATAAATTCACCGTAAACCACGGCTTCTTGGGTCTTTTCGATTTATTAATTACTAAAACTTAAAAATAAAATAAATAAATATAAAAAATTAATCTAAAACATGAATCCAAACTAGAAAAGTTTCTCAGTGTCAGTAAATGAACAGTTTCTCGGACTCGTATGGCATGTTGTGATGCATGTGACGTGACGATAATCTGCTCACGCGATCTTCAGATATTCCCTCCTCCAAAGGAAACACAGGTCGTGAATCAGAGATTATTGGTGTGGCACAAGCTCCATCAGCAGAAGTGTTCCTCATCAAGAGCGCGAGGCAGGGCCACAGCGAGGGGCTAATGATATCAACACAGGGAACAGCGCTCCAATTGAGCAAATGCAACACGGAGAGCTGGCTGTCATGTGTGATGGGCTGATGATTGAGCTGTCGAGTTTATGATATTACACTGGCTGTGTGCTAATACTACACTGATTAACATATAGAGCGATCGCAGGCGCTGCAATCAGACCTACACACAAACTTTCAGTCTTTGTTTTCTACCTGTATAAAGGACAATGAAGGAGCGCTCACAGTACCTTCACAGCTTGACTGTAGGGCCCGATGTTGGCCGGGGCCCAATGGGACAGACTCTGGACGTGAAGCGTGTCTCTCTGAGGAAAAGCGTCCTCCTCGCAGGCCAGCGTCCCGTCGTGAAGCAGAACGTCCATCTGCAGCTGCTGAGAGACCGGGAGCCTCGTCTGGACACACACCCTGCGTCACACAACAACACCTCGCCTTAGGATTCATGATTTCAAGAGTTCAAATCCCCCAATCAGAGACCTTTTCTTACATTTCTTCCCTGTGGTTTACTAGATATATATTTACATTTACATATGTAGTCAAGAAAATGAGCACAATGTCAGTGCATTTTAACCAAAAAAAAAAGGGTATCACTTTACTTGAAGCCTTTATGTATAATGCATTATAAATGCATTCATATTGTATGTGATGCATGAAAATCTTTTAACAAATAAATGCAACCAAAGTCAGAATGCATATAATATTTAAAGATTCCTTTTTGCATCCGTTTTTTTTTTAATGCTTTACACTTTTCAAAAATGCAACAATGAATAGATAAGGATTATGATGTGTTATAACTGTGGGTACATTACAAAGATTAAATAATGCATTCAAATTCTTTCATAAAGCATTATGTGTAACAGTTTAAATAAAGTGTTACCTAAAATTAATATCCAGTAAGTAATGTCGGATTTTTTGTTCTTTCTACTGCACAGACAGACACATTACACAGAGTCTATACCTGGCCGGAGGACTGAGAGGGAAGTAGCTGCAGTACACAGAGTTGATCTGACTGAAGTTCTCCATGTCACTCACGTAGAGATGAACCAGGAGCACGTGCTTCATCAGCAGACCTTTCTCCTGCAGCTGCCCTGCCAACACACACACACACACACACACACACACACGCGCCGGACAGTCAAACAAAGAGCTGATCTCATTAGAGAAGTCTGCGGCTGAACTTCTCCGCTCTCACCTCAGGCTCAAACCGGCATAAACGCACAACATAAACACAGTCTGCTAAAAACACGGCACAATGGAGGAGCCCATTAGAATATCACACGGCGTCAAGTTTGTTTTCCTTCGTTTCAGCGCACAAGAAAGCCGCTCATTAAATATTAACTTGTTTAATATTGTCTCAGCGCTGTGAAGGCTGTTTGGCGATGCAAGACATTAAATATGCTTTTCATCTCTTGCTTAAGATTCTTCTCTTTGCTCTTACAGGCCGCTCTTTAAAAGTTCTGCGAGCGAGAGAAACGGCTTTAATCTGAAGTGTCTGTCCTCTCCGTGATGGATGACACGCGAGCCGTGTGCAGAAAAGAGCCGCTGAATAAAGAGCCTCGCCACAGACCTTAAAAGTGCATTTTGCCAGCACAAGAAGAGGGAAAATGAAAGCGTGTTTGGAACAAAGGCCTATTTGCTGTCAGCGTTTGACGGGCTGAACTGCACAAGCGTGGCCAGAAGCAGCGATAGACATGTTCTTCATTACTGCTTCACAATCGTCAGGGTAAAAGCAGCACAACACATCTGAGACGACACCGAACGTGTGAGTATATGCTGTGATCTTGCAGAAAGAGAGAAAAGAGCAATTTTCCTACTTTGCAGGAGTGTGAAGACGTGCTGGGTTTGGCTCTGGACGTCTGGGTGTTCGGACTGAAGCGCTGTTAGACCGGATATCCACTGGAAACCTGAGGAACTCCTGGACGAGTGTGAGGGCACACCACCTTTAACACACACACACACGGACACACACACGTCAGCATCTGGTGCCTGGCATTACAAGGCTGTGGTTGTGTTTAATTCACGGTCCACAACTGTTTTCATCTTTGAAGGACCAGGATTCTCATGGTCTTAGAAAACCTGGATATATGAGGAAGATTAATTTTAAAAGACCTGGACAAATTCAGTGAAATTAAATAAAATATTATAACCCCACTGGTATTTTTATACCAAATATACAGTTTAAGACTGCCAAGATCTAAACTATTTATAATCAGGTATACACACACACATATATATATATATATATATATATATACAGTACAGACCAAAAGTTTGGAAACATTACTATTTTTAATGTTTTTGAAAGAAGTTTCTTTTCTTCAAAAATACAGAAAAAAAAATGTAATATTGTGATACATTATTACAACTTAAAATAATTGTTTTTAAATGTATTATACTTTAAATGATCATTTATTTCTGTGATGCAAAGCTGAATTTTTAGGATCATTATCACATGATCCTTCAGAAATCATTCTAATATGATGATTGATTATCAAAGTTGGAAACAGTTCTGCTGCTTAATATGTTTTCAGAACATGTGATACTTTTTTAGGATACTTTGATGAATAAAAAGTAAAAAAAAAAAAAAGCTATGTTTTAAAAATATAAATATTTTGTAATAACAATATACACTACTGGTCAGTAATTTGGGGTCAGTAATTTCTTTTCTTTCTTTTTCTTAAATAAAATCAATACTTTTATTCAGCAAGGATGTGTTAAATTGATAAAAAGTGATAGTAAAGAAAAT
>NC_081785.1:29798723-29886223 GCF_963082965.1 Carassius carassius
GAGAAGAGTACTGGCAGAGAGGCTGTGAATGAGTGTGTAGTGTTCCCTGCATCAATCGCTCACAGGATTTCTGCTGAAGACATCTTCAGAACAATAAATTCCAGGGTTTCCAAATTAATTAAATTAAATGTAACATTAAAAAAAGAAAGAGGGCAGTACAGTTAGTGAATTAGTGATATTTCTTGATAATAGCGTGTTTGAACAATTAATATTTGTATTGTAACTTGTATTTTGACCTTTGTTGACGTTTATTAAAAGTGTGAATAGACTTGAACGCAATGTAAGAGTCTATGTTTCTTGTGTCTGTATGTGTCCGCAAAAGCAATGACACATTTTCATAGAAAAAAATGAAATGTAATATCACAGTTTAACTGACAATATACGGTAAAGTCATCACAATACATTCACATTTTTTGGTTGTGCATTATTTTTTAGAGGCCATAAGAAGAAAATAATACATTTTATAACACAATACATTTTTAATTCAGTTTATTTTTTTCTATTGTTTCTTTTGCTTTATTAATTATTTTCTGCCTTTATTATTAGTATTTTTATTTTTTACTTTTTAACTTATTCTTTCTTTTTATTTATTTGTATATTTATTTATATATGTGTTGATCTGTTTTTAGTTTTATTTATTACAACATGCATTTATTTCCATATTTAAATATTGCCATATTCAAATGTTAAATATAAAATTTATAAATAAAAGATTAAAAAATACAGCACATTTTTTTTATAAATAAATAAAATCAATAAAGGGGGTGAAGTAATACAAAAATAAGTTTAGGAATAAACTTAATAAAAAATGATAGTAAATAATAATAGAATGTTTTCTATTCATTCATTAATAATTTCCGAAGGTTTGGTCCCCACACATCTTCAACACAAAAAGAGCATTTACTGAAGCTATAGAGCAAAAAGCCACTCATTCTGACATCAGCAATGAAATGATAAAGGTGTAGAACTCTTTACTTCTCTCTTGTCCTCCGTGTGCATGCGTGTGAAGTGCAGGTATCCAACAGGAGCGAAGGCATCGGCCGAGTGGATGACCGTCTCCATCGAGTCACTGAAACACAAACCACAACTATCACTTCTGTTTCCACACACACACACACACACACACACACACATTATACACTCATGCTGGTGTTTGTCACTTACATGACGATCTTCTTCTTGAAGAGCGGACAGTCAACGGTGAAGGTCTCATACTCGCCTCCTTCTCCACAGATATGAACTCCATACTTCTCTGAAAGCTGCCATAAACCAGATTTATATTCACTACATATGAATTAAAAATTAATACTTTTATTCAACATGGAGAGATTAAATTGATCAAAGGTGCCATTTTTAGTGTTTCAAAAGATTTCCATTTCAAATAAATGCTGTTCTTTTGAACTTTCCGTTCATCTGTGAATCCTGAAAATTTAAATGTATCACGGTTTTCATGAAAATATTGAGCAGCACGACTGTTTTCATCACTGATAATACTCAGAAATGTTTCTTGAGCCGTAAATCATCATATTAGAATGATTTCTGAAGATCATGTGACACTGAAGACTGGAGTTAAAGTCAATTTGCACCAAAATAAAATGAAAGTTGTTCTATCTCATTTGACTATTTTTTTTAAATAATGGACTAAATCTAAAAGAACATTATAATGATGATTCATACGAAATGTCAAAACAGCTTGTCAGAATGAAAGAGTTGAGCTGAAAGCTGAAGCAGCTGAAGGTGGTTTATTTTCTGACGGGAGTGTTTGTGTGTCTCTGACCTCGTGCAGACACTCTTCCATCTCCGCCAGGGATTTTCCTAAATGTCTCTCTGGATCCAGGCCTGCCATAAACACAACACAAGAGCTGATCAGCGACAGAGACGCCACAGATTCCTGCACACAGAGCTGCAGGTCAACATGCATCACACTGCCACCTGGTTATGATCTGCCTCTCTCTGTAAACAACTCTTTATATCCATCCTTCATAAACAAGCACACAGGCTATTCATATTACTGCTCAGAAACCACAGCTCTGCTGAGCGCCGCCCTCCTGGCACAACACAGGAATCAAATCATGCTGCCAATATCAACAACACGCAGACATCAGCAACAAACAAACATAACCAGACGCAGAGCATCCACTCAAACTCAAACACATGAGGAAGTTTCCATGAACACTTTCCTACCATACTGTGCTCTTCTTCAACCAATGATCACGAGAAGAAGCTGCTGATCCTTCAGAAAATGAGCTCTAACCTCAAACAAACTAAGGCCAGACTTAAGGTTATATCAGACGGTTTATTTGAAACATCTGCAGTGGCAAAATTTGGTATGTAGTACCAACCTTTGAGAAATGACTAAATACAATTATTTATAAAAAATTTAAAAAAGTATACATTTTTCATACATTTTATTTAAGTTTTAGTTATTTTAGTGCATCAATGAAAAAATGTTGCCTTTGCATCTAGGTGAGAAAAAAAAAACTATATATATATATATATATATATATATATATATATATATATATATATATATGTTATATATTTATTTTTATTTTTTGCTGTAATAATGATAAAAGTGACTATAAGGCATGATGTTACTAAGATACTATAAACATTAACATAATGATTTTCAGTAAAGCTGCTTTGAAACTGTGTGCACTGTGAAAATCACTATACAGCTTTTAGTTTTAAATAATTTATCATTTCCACACACCATTAGTAATAAAGTACACTGGTTGAACTGAACTCAATGAATGTGTAAAAATAATTAGTCCAGCCTTTCATACTATATGAATCTATTTTGTCTATTGGCATTTGTCAAAATTTTATGGAAAGCTACTGTTTGAATATGGGTCCATCATAGAGTTAACAGAGCTGCATGCAAAATGTGGGCCAAAGCTTAAAATTACCTTTTTGTTCATTAAAATATTTTGTACCCTATTTGTGGAAAGCAGCAAACCCCTGCAAAATACTACAAAACCTTCTACAAACATTCCTAGTCTACCAAATGGTTAAACTTTTACCATTTCCCACTACAAACCACAACAACCCAACATAACACTAACTCATATTTTCCCTGCCTCTCATGATTTGCGCCTTCCGCTGGAGATAACCGCTGTGTGGTGAAAGGCTTGTTCTTCCCAGCTAACCTCAGAGGTCAAGGGTCCAAACCACAAGCCCTTAGGGGAAGCTGAACTTTAGACTACGTGTTTTTAGTGGCAAGCTGCACTCAGATGCCACTGATCTGCAGGGGATCAATGAGAATGAGAGTGGCCCCATTACCCGGCCCTGGGGAACACCGCTCATAATTAGTGTGAGAATATCTAATCTCCTCTCCTCTCATGTTAACCCCACACAAAGGTAACAGGGAGAACACCATTACAATTCAATCCTATTTAAATATCCTTTTTAATTAGCCATGCCTTTTAAACAAATTCTAATGATTGATTTCATACTGCTAAGAGGGAGTATGTTTTATAACATGTTTATTAATGTCTTGCTTTTAAATAAAGGATGAAGCACAACACAATTTGAATTTGAAAACTTGATGCAGGAAGAAAATATGCAAATAAAATAAAAAAGCTGTGTCATATCTCTGGGTGTGTCTCATTCCACTCCCTAGTTCCCTGTGAGGCGAATCACTGCATGGTGAACCTGAATCAGGGTATTTATTTGTTGCGATTAATTATGGAAAAAATAAGACCAGACCTGTAAGTCATCATATACTGACACAGTTGCTGACTAATATGATGCAGGACAACAATAAACTGTCTCTGCTGGCTCACTCATTAAGAAAGTGCCACCAATGTTTTCATAATGAGAGTGTAATTTAATTAAAAAATATCTAATTATTTTAAAAAGGTTAATAACTATTTATTATCATTATTCATGCAATGCTAAAACAGATTATTTCTTTCCAAAGCTACTTTGTGTAATGTCTATTGTGTAATGTTCAGCAAAAATTGATATGCAGTTAATTTGCGATTAATTAATTGACGCGCCAATTAATTAATTAATTACATTTTTAAAAATCATCAATTGACAGCCCTTGTATTTGTCAATGTATTGTGCATCGTCACTGTAGCGGTTATAACTTTCCGTGCCATTGCTGACATTAAAAGCAAGTGAATATAGCAGATCTGAACCAACTACAATCATATTGGCCTAAAAGATTCAGACAGTCAAGACTAGCCGCAGTCATGTGCTCTCATTTACATGAGCTGCACGACGTTCATTCATCTGCACCTGTTTTACTACCTGACCTACAGCTAATTACCTCAGCCCCTTATGGCACATTAAACACAAATAAGCCCAGTCCAAGCTCCATTCATCTGCCTGCACGTCCATCCTTGCTGCCCTTTAGACAAGCAGAGTCCAAGCAGGGCCCCAAGGAGCAATATGCCTGCAAAAAGTCTTTAACTCATTATTATCCTATAAAACTGAAATTTAATCCAGTCAACTTCCAAGCCAGTGAACTGGGCACAAATGGATTTTCAAGTTTTGCATTAGATTTCATGAGCTTCAAATTAGAGCAAAGTCTTTTTAGGTCACAAGTTCTTACAATACTGCCAGAGATGCGAAGGGTTTCTTTCCTTGCATGCTTCTTTAGTCAGATGCATTAAGACACTACATGCACAAAGTAGTCCATTTTGAGACTTTGCTCTGTTTTGTTTTCATAACATGTCTTCTTTCAGAAAATATCTAAAATACACATTTAAATGTTTCTTTTATTGCACTTTATCCATTTGCATCTGCACATTTCAATTCAATTCCAATCCATATCTTTAGTTTTTTCTCTTACTTGCACCAAGTTTTATGGTTTTATACCCATCTATATTCTGAAGGATTTTACTGAGGGATTTGTTCATAGTTCACCATTAACACTGATTAATATTGAACATTATATTCCTAAAAACATGGTGAATTTTTTTTGTTTTTCTAGCATAATGAAAAAAAAATCCAATATCCCTTCTGGAAAAAACCTTTAACTTTAATGTCAGTGTATCCAATGATTTATCTACAATATATAAACACATCAGGGCTCCAGACTGCAACCATTTGTTCTGCCGGTGCGACTAATTTTTGTGAGCGCTTGCACTCACGCGACCATTTTGTTGCATTTTATGAAACATCAAAAGGAAAACGAAACGTAAGCGAAACTAGCTCAGAACAGCTTTACTCGGGAGCCAAAGTTGATTTCGTGACACTGTTATAGCACAGATGCACCAGTGCTGTGAGATCCAGTGAGAAGCGTTTGAAATTGCCGCACAATTATAAGGTAACTGCAAGAGTGAGAAACAGCACTGACATACTTCAGGAAACCAGAAGCGTAACGCTAACTGTAACCATGGTGTTGTGGTAGAAAAAGTCGAATGCATTAGATCATTCATTTCAGGGTTTGTACCTTTTGAGACAGAAATTCAAGCACTTTTCAATGACTTTCAAGCATTTCACCCAACTATTTCCAGCGCTATAAAGCTCTAAGATGATCCAGTTTGAATGTTATTTTTAATGGGATGAACAAAATATATTTTGTGGTAAACAATCACTTACGTAAAATAAAAAAAATACATCAAATCATAATTATAACCAGTAGAAGAGCATTACTGGCTTATTAGTCATTCATTTCTAATTCTAATTTAATTTAAATGATAAAATCACTATTATAAATTATTAAATCATCAAGAAATCAGATTTTGTCAGAATTTAAAAAAATTAAATTTTGTGCATGACGTAAGAAAAGACACAAACTTTTCTTCAATTTGCTACTAAATCACACATAATCACTGATGCTGGTCAGTTCCATGTTAGAAAGATAATGGTACATTTAATAAGAGTGGAATATATATATATATATATATATATATATATTCTGTATATAAAAAGTAGATTTAGCACCTGTTACGGTTGTTAATAAAAGCACATTTTGTATGCATCTTAACTCAAGCTTAGTGCTTTACTGTCAAATCTGTATAAACAATACACAAAAGACAAATAAACAAGAAATGAACATGAACTATTATTAGCAACCAACGTTCAGATTTCTGTACTAGAAATGTATGCAAATGAGTGCATAAAATTAGATACTGTGGCATTTGCATATTTAAACATAGCATTTCAGAAAGCTTGTAAAATGATTAATGTCTCAATGCAAACCTGTATTTTTGCTTCCGAGGAACACAAAAATAAGTGAAATGCACTGTCATTAAACAGAAAAGAGCCACTGTAAAGTTATTATAAACATTATCCTTTTGGGGTAAACAGAAAACGGAAGTCATTGGGGATGGAAGATGTTTACATTATTAGATGCTAGATTATAATCAGAGAAATAATAAAACAGAACAATGACCTTGCAGTCACGAGTGAACTAAAGTTTGAGAAAGCTCAGTATCAGTCTCATCTGAGCGATCCTCACCTTATCAATGCCATCATTAAACAGTCAAAGCACCACTGCCCTGCCTACATGCTCAACGTGAACCAGAGGTGAATTAAAGCGCACAGATTCCAGATAGCAGCGAGAGACGCTGAGCATCAGAGCGCTGACGGTTCTCCGGATCGGAGGAGCACAGACTGACAGCTCGCCTTTAATCCCTGCCTTCAGAGAGGAACGCCAGGAAAATTGGATTCATGTTGAGGAACGTTTTAGCTTTAGAATGGATGAAATCAGCATCTCGCGCTGGAAGGTGAGCTATCTATCCTTTGAACAATGCTCTCAAAGACCTGAGCGAAACAATAGCGGCGTGCTATCACCTGATCTGTGAGCGTGTGAGCCAGAGCGTCTGCACGAACACACACGAGATGGGAGATTAAGAAAGATCGGAAAATTTGTTCAAGCTCTTATCTGAAATTCAACAGCTGTGTGAGGAATAATAGCAGTACCACGAATACAATTCAGCAGACACGCCGGAGATTTAATCTTTTTATCCAATAAATGGAATGAAGCTGCAATTATAACCTCTTGTGATGTTTATCACGACCTGTTAACACCGACAGTCTTCACACATGAATATTGAAAACGTAAAAGCAGTAATAAAAACATTAAGCACATTAAACCGAATACAACACGTCTGCTCAATGCATGATTGGCTCATGACTGATGTTTGTGAAGAGCATAAAGCCCTTCATAATGACACTTATGAACCTTTATAAAGACACTGTCTGAGATCCTGTAGATCTGCATCAGCTCATAATGAAACACACAGGATCCTTTGTCATGTGAGAGATCGCTCTAGAATCAAGATGGGAATGTTTCACTTTACTACTATTCCTAATCTCACCAATCTCTTATTGCTGTTTGTCCCGTAAACATCTACAGCAAATTATAAGAGTGCAACAAGACTAAAGCCACTTTAAGGCTTTGATTTTGGGCTCCCAAAAACATTTAAAGATTTTATGACCACTTCAGCAACTCGTTTCTCTTCTTTCAAACCCTAACCCCTACTCTTAAAGAACAATTCACCCAAAATAATCATCTGTCACCATCTACTCACCCTCACATTGTTTAAACCCTTAAAAGTCTTCTGTGAAATATAAAATATGTTTAGACGAATGTTAGTAACTAAATCACTTTGGTGACCATTGACTTCCATTGCATAGACAAAAATATGCCAAGATATTTCTCAAAATACTTATTATTTTAATCCATAATAACACTTCCTGTGGTGAAAAAGTGCATCTGCTGTTGTCTCTCACAGATTAGTTTAGAGCTGTTTAAATGCTGCTTGATCTGTGCAGATTTCTCTCCTGATTCAGACCAGAACACTTTTTCACTGGAGGAAGTGTTATTATGGATTATAGACTCTATGTGTTTGAGTTAAAATCATCTGAATGCTGGATTTGTTTCATCTTGTGTCTTCTCTAGATGTTCACTGATGGACTGGAGTGCTGTGGATTATTGTGATGTTTTTATCAGACTCTCATTCTGACGGCACCCATTCACTGCAGAGCATCCATTGATGAGACACTGATGCAATGCTACATTTCTACAAACCTGATGAAGAAACAAACTATATTTTTAGTTGCAATTCATGTATAAGTATTATATAGGATCTCAACGCTTCCCTGATGAGAAATGATTATCATAAAGATTGGCACATGCCTCAAAATGGTGAGAAAAGGGTTGTGTGCATTTAAATAATGAGAATATAACACCAACAATTTGAGTGGAAACGAGTCTGTATAATTGCAGAAAATAAATTTATAAAGCAGGCATTAAAAAAGGAAAGCAGCAACACCGTAAACAGACCTTTCAACTTCACACATGCCAGTTTCCACTGGAACTGTCATCCAATTAACTACTGGAAACAACAGCGCGTCTGGCCATCCTCACCCACACAAATCAACCAATTAACTAATTACATGAATATCTGACGCTGCCGGATTTACCAGCCAATTATTTCTGCTCGGCTGCACAGAGGTGGCCAGCGATCGCAGAGAAGTTCTGCTCCGGTTTCTGACATGACTACAGAGAGAAACTTGGCACAAACGTGGAGGAGAGATAGTCTTCAACTTCAGCTTTGAGCGTTGTGTGGGCAGCTGTCTCGTAACAACAGATCCCCTCCTTTAAAACAGTTTGAATGTCTTCTGTCAACCCGGCGATTACCCACAATCCTTCTCCAAGTGTTATTACAGGATTATAATTTATATCTGTGTCTAACCGCCAGTGACGAGCGATATTTACTCACTCTTTCATTGCACCGTTTGCAGTATTGTTCATTTATACATATACATTATTTACATTGGGAACAAACATGAGATAATATGAATACTCTTGATTATTTACTACTGCAAATGTATCTTCGTTGTTATTTTAGAACACTGTGCATTAGTTTTAGTACAAATCCAATGTAGGTACATATTGTATAGTTTGGTGCATATAGAAAAAAACATTTAAATATTCTTGCATTAAATGTGTTAAATCTATAGGTCTACAGTGGCTGTTTGACAGAAACACAAAGGTGTAGGTGTAGCTGTTATGTTTCTCACACAGACGTTCCTCTGAAGAGTGAGTATTTCCACCTGTGGTGTTTGTGGATGTACAACACACCTCTGTCACGCGACACACACATGCTGTTCGCCCGCGGCCCTGACCCATGAACCCATGAAAGCCACAATTACTGAGGTGCTCCCCACCGGCCCGCAGCGGTGTAAGTCCATCCCAAACCTCTAATTCCTAATTACCGGCGCCGGAGGCCAGGGGAAGAGCCAGTGCTGATAACATCTTCTCTTCTACCTGTACCCAAGCACAAACACACACACATAATTACACTCCTCCAGACGTGTGGGGAATGTGCTTTCAGAGGAAGATTTGTCAAGAGCCGGCGGTGCTGTTGGGATTTGGGGGTAAACTGTGCCGGCGGATCGCTCAGGGCTCATGTGGACGAGCGTTTCCACGTCGAGTGATATTAGCATTCCTTCAAAACACACACGGATCCGGTGTGAGCCGGTCGAAACAAACAACAACAACAACAGCAAAACAAAGATCCTCTCGAGTGTCATTCTGTCTGAGGGAAAGGGTTTAAAGCACAGCTCGCATTCACACACACAATCATCTGCTTAAAAACACATTTAGAAGAGCGCAGATAAGACACGGGACGGGATTTGGAAAAAAGGGATTTTGACAAGAAGTAATCCCAATTCATCTAAACCCTTCAAATAATAGAAAGGGACAGAAGATTTACAACTGCACATTTATATTCTAATCATTCAAGCTTTAAAACATTACATGTAAAACAGCTACGGGGATATAACATCCTCCAGTTCAGCTACCAGTCCGCCAGCGTTAACCACGAACACATTCATCGCTTCACAATCAACATACTCTCAGAAAAAAAAAAAATCTTTTTTTTTTACCCTTAAAAGATTCATAGTAGTACATTAAGGGAACATTTGACTACTGTAAGATACTAATATGCACAAGGTACACAGTTGTCCCTTTAAAAGTGATGCCTCACTAAACCATAACATGCAGAGACATGCATTTTGACATTATTTCACATGTAAGTGTCATTTAAGGCACAAACAGACTCAGAAGTGAAGGGAGTTCTGTGCATCTGTGCCACTGTGGCTCCGCTTGTGAGCGCTGGTTTATAACTGCGCTCTATTTTGATATTTCCTTCTCGAGCTCGATTGGTTTAAAATCGCTTGAATGTTTAAACCCACAGGACCTAAAACACATGCAAATGATGAACCTTCAATTGTATGATGGTTAATCCAAGAATTACCTGCCTTTCGAACCCTGGTCCTTTCTAAACATCAGATGCACACATCCTTTGAGGTTTGGCCCATACGCTCACATCTCTTACTAGTTTGAGCCCTGAGCATCCGTGGGTCACCCACCGTACGCTGCCACCTTGACGAGGACGGCGTGCAGGTCACTGGATATGATCTCTCGGAGCAGCTCGGCCTGGTCTCGGCGCCACAGGTACGCCAGCGGCTGGAGCTGCAGTCTCACACACCTGCAGAGAGACACGGCGTCACAGGGAGAAACAGGAGAAGACGTACACCACAAACCAAGCAGGCATGGAAGAGGACATGAGAGGATGTGAGGAGAAAAGAGAGCGCACTTCACGTGTATTTGATGTATTAGGTTTAGAGACAAATAAGCCTGAGCACATTAGAAACATTAGGTGTGAGAAAGAGAAAGGAGAAGCGAGAGAGAACTTACACATGTTCCACACGTACTCTCTGGTAGTCGGACAGAATGGCCCCCACAGACACGGCCTCAACACACTCCTTCTCCTGGAGAACCAGAGGAGAGCGATCAGATCTGAGACGACAGAGTCACCCAGCGATGCTGTGGTGTATGTCACATCACAGACACTACGGTGATAAATACACATGGCCACACATTAACAGCGTGCTTTGTGTTTCTGCAGCATCACAAACTCTCACTGAAGTCTTGTGTGTTTGTTACATCAGTGTTAATGCACACAGTTCCCCTGAATGAAGGGAAGCAGCAATCGGAGTAAAGACACTTCAGCATTTATGTACTTTAGGATGCACTGACAGTAAATTTCTCAGCCGTTATCTGCTGATGTGAATACTTTGTTTTGTTTTTGTTTGCTCTTAACTGATGCTGTGAACATGTGGTGCATTATTAAAATATTGGTTAGAGGTTAGAATTGACAACGGAGCCCAAAATATCAGATTCAACTGCTAATTTTATTTTATTTTTTCAGATATAATAATTACACTTAAAAATAAAAACTGAAATGTTTTTATTCAACTCAATTCCACATAAGGTCTTTGTCTTTGTGTCCGATTTATTCAAACATAAACATAACTAACAGTAAATAGGCTTCCTCCAGTGGTTTTTCCAGCTATCTAACCAACTGTGAACAACTTCGAGGAAAATGCAATGTTAAGTGACATACTGTTCTCAAGCTGTCTTATTGACATGTTTCCATAAATGATTACATGAGACATTTCAGTTGTTCTGTATCTTTCTACACTCTGATGTTCATTCATGTGTTCATTTCACGCTACATTTAAGAGCATAAAAACTGCATTTATCGTCTGAATTGTGTGATAAAATAACCAGATATGAGAGCTGAGCTCTCTGTGATTATTGGATGAGAGGTGCTACGATAAAGTTTGGTGAAATCTGCAGACCTGGCAACCCTGGCTTGAACTTTGGGTCATTTATAAAGTCAAATAGAACTTGCACTAGCAGTGCTGTTTTTTAAGTAAGATTTTGTCAGTGTTATTAGCATTAACTGCACTAACTTCTACATAAGAGACATTTTCTTTACACAAATTATGAGTTGAGGTCTTTTATTGATTGACGGGATATAATTGGCTGTTTATAAACCCATTGGCTGACGTCAGACAGTGCTTTTATCAGTCAGTCAGTGGCTGATATATCGGTGCATTCCCAATATATCTCTGTCCTGTACGTCCACATTATCCTCTCAAACACTGAATCTGCAGGAGCTCGGAGCGGTGTGTAGTTCATCCCTGTGGTCAGACATGAACACAGCGTCAGTGCTGGAACGCCGCTCAAGCGCTGTCAGACACTCATGCCTTTGGCAAACACTGATAAGGCCTATCACTTTCCATCAGCACTAAACTAGATTGAGCAAACTACATTAGGCAGAAAATACAAATAAATTACAAGAGCTTTAGGCTACGCTCTTTATCTGGCACTGGGACTGTGTGTGTGTGTGTGTGTCCTGCCTTCACACACACACGCGACATGATCGGAGTCTCGTTCAGCCGTTCCCATGAGGCAAACAAACAGCAACCGCACGCCGTCTAAATATGAAATCAAACCCTGTGTGCCGTTATTTATTCTCAGGAGAACAGAAGAACTTCTGATGAATCTTCATGCTGCGCATTCTACAGACTTCTGCTTTACATTCAAGTCTAGTCTGAAGTCGCGTGAAACCTTACAGAACGGAGGAGGGAATGACATCAAGTCATTTTTCACTAACAATAAGGCCTGTGCATTATGGACAAATCCATTCACAACACACTGAGTTTTGATTCAATTAAAAAAAGAGAGCAAATTCAGAACAGTTTAATTTGGAAAGTCGTTTTGGCATCCCGTCGCGACTGTGAGTCAACAGTGCAACTTCTTTTGATCATTACTAATGTTCACTCTCCAGAGACTGTTTCTGTGCTGTTTTGATTCCAAACAGGGTGAAAAACCTAGGACTAGTTTGCAAAAGTATGTTTTTCAAAAAATCTAAAGTCCCCGAAAGTGAGGGTCAAATCTGAGGTTCCAGTGATATAAGGTTTTGGAGGTTCTGCGCGGTTTCATACTTCTGAGCGCTGTAGCGCCCCCGTCAGGCCGATCAGAGCGAGCCTTGGTGATATTGTAGACGGTGAGAGTACTACCAGCCCTCCAAATCTCAAGTCTCTACGACTTACGGTTTGGTCTGCACGATCACTTTTAGAGGAGATTGATGCTCCTCGGCCGGTCTCACAATCACAACATGGTCTCAACGCTGCACACTTGAACCCCTTACTATTGATAAAAATGTAATGGTATCTGTTTGGAACGTCATGAGAGACCGGAGTAAATGATGAAACCTGCTGCAGGACGCTGTGATGTAAATGTCATGTCGACAGTAATCAGATAAATGTGGCAGCAGTGGTTTCAGCTGGAGTTATCTAATGAGGACGTTCCTCCGGCTGCTACCCCGCACAGGTAAAGCGCTCTTCTATTAGCTGCGCCATCGATCGCCGCCGTCCTGGGAGTGACCCAGAGGTCATCATTTATGTAGTAAGCAGGTTTAAAGGTATCCATTTCTTTTTATGTTCTTTACAGCAGTAATGTGGAAGTAATCAGAGACGGGTTTGATTTTTGTCTCTCTCCAGCCGTTCCTGAGAAATCCACCTGGACGCCCGTGGTCTTCTGAAGCCGCTGGTTAAGAGCTGGAGCGCAGGAGAGAAACAAGGGTGTGTTTGGAGGACCTGATGGACCCCGCTCTCACGGGACGCTCGTCTGTCGATACTGGAGCTCCTTAAAGAGCAGCTTTACCTCCTCTTCTGATCGGTGTGTGTGAAGCGTATGAACATCTTCCAGTCTCTAACTACAGAGTCATAGGCTGCACAGAAACGGAGTAATTCTTTACAGTCGTATTATAGTTTTTAATGCCATATCAGCACATAAGACTTATTTTCATGATAAGAGCTGAGTTAGGATAAATACAGTGCAATACAGCAGTTAAGATTAAGATATTTTACATTTACGTACGACAAAAATGCTGAGCCTTTTTCTAGTAAAATCAGATTTTCTAAAGTGAGCTTACTGAATAAAAATGTTGTCCATTAAAAGCTGGACAGCCCAATAAAATATGTTTAATGTAAAGGAGAGATGAAATGATTGAGGAACGTAATGCTTTACAGTATAAAAAGTATTAATTATAATGTTAATTTCAATATGAAATTTGATAAAAGGTTAAACATATAGGAAACATAGTTCTACTAACTGCAATATATTAAAAGGTAATTGTGACTTTTTACGTCACAACTCTGAGAAAAAATTAAGAAATGTGAAGTATATTTGTGAAGCTATTAGTTTATCAATTTATTTATTTACTTTTTATTAATTTGTTATATTTATTAATTGAGACATAAAAGGAAGTGGCTATTACCTTTATTATTATTTTTTATTCCATGGCAAAAACAAATAAATAAATAATGGTAAGATGCAAACTCAAATAAAAAAAAAAATCCAAATGAGAAGTCAACCCAGAGTTATGAATTAATAACTCACAATTATGAGATAAAAATGTTTATTAGAAGGCTAGATTAGAGGACCCGATTAATCACCTAAGATTTGGATACTGTACGTACTGTTTTAACTACAGTCTGATGTCCTTCTGAGCCATGTTGTGTTGTTCACAGATCATTATATTTCCCACAGAGCTGTCAATATTTGTCTTCACTGTTTTCTTCACAGATCTTGAAAGGACTGCTGGCACACAAGCTGTGATTTTGATCTGCTTTATTATTCTCAAAACCCCTCAGAATTATATCTGTAACCAAACCAGGCCAAAATAAAACAGCAAAATGACAACAACTAAAAAGATTTGTGCTAATCAGTTACATTTCAGATGTTTCAGGGTTAAAGATTAGTGCTAAAATGGTCCCTGACTAACGTTGTTTTATTTATTAACTATGATTAATAAACAATGAAGCTCAAATGTGTGACCTTCCGGGTTCACCATATTTAATGCTGAATTTAAACTTTAAACTCTAATTTTTGGCTGACCTTTAATGGATACATTATATCACTACGCATGATAATATTGTTGCACTTTTGTACTGCAGTATATTGTGTGATGATACATTATAACACCTTTATGATACAGTGATAAAGCCTGCAAAAAGATCTAAGAGAGGGTAACAGAAAGCATTTTAGGAAAAACAATATTTTAATTAAGAAAACTCAATTTAGACTGAATATAAACTAAGTGAATGGCCCAATGTACTGTGTTAATATTAATGAATACACTGTACATTCACAACACATGTTTCCCAGCGCTAGAGTTACACCGCACTTATTCACAATCACACAAGAACATTATTTTTATGGATTTTAATTAAACACGTACACAAGAGGTGAGCACCAAAAATCCTGTCAAACAGCGGCTGAGTACCGGACAGACTTATCTGATTGTGCTAATACTGTCAAAAAATATAATCAGTTAAACAGCTGATTATGTCTAAAGTGAAAGTAAACGCTGAGAGAGAGACGAACGTGTGTAGCTCTTAAAGTGACAGCAGACTGATAACACTAAACATCATTAGAGGAACGGTTCATTATTCACTCACTCTCATGTTTCCTAGATATTTTGATGAATGTGGGGAACCAAACAGTCGCTGGTCCACACTGACTGAAAAATAACTTTCATGTTCAACAAAAGAAAGAAACTCATTCGGGTTTAAAACAACTTGAGAGAGAGCAAATGATGACAGGATTTTCATTTTGGGTGAACTATCCCTTTAATGTTAATAAAACAACAAAACACAGAAAACTAAAATCCCTCCTGCTCTTGACTGAAGCTCTTTAATACGGTTTCTTTAATAAGAATCAATGCAGAGTGCTTTATTTTTATATTTGTTCTTTCCATTTGTTAACCGCTACGGCTGAATACACATACTGTACCTGGATTATAAAGCACTGTCTGTTTTAATTATATATTATGTGTGTTTGTAATGTGTTCTTTTTTTAATAACAACGATAAAATAATGACAATGATTTTTATCTTCGTGACTCTGCCCTAAATGTCTACCATTGTTCAGTATTATAGATATATATATATAACCTGAGACAATTACAGCACGTCCTCAGCACACATGCACAGGCTTTCTATTGACAATAATGCTGAAGAAAACAACATTCCCCTGATTGTGAAGAACCTTATGAAGAGGAGAAGCGTCTCATGTGCTGCATGCAGGTACAGCTATAGATGGCACTATTGCACCATCACACACACACACACACACACACACACCTACAGCAGAGCCGCTCCTTTATGTTCGAGTGTCATTTGCTCAAACGATAACATCTAATTAAGTCAAAGTGCTGGATGAATCTTTAAAAACATCACACTTCTCCACCAGAACACACTTCTGGTTTAACAGCTCATTATCGCACCATTCCTGACACCATCATCAAACCGCACTCCGAGGCGAAACACAAGAAAAGATAACTTTCTGATATCCTGAAATCATTTGGCCAGACAAAGAACTTTCTGTTTGTTCGTTCTTTCATCATCAAAATGAGGATTTTTCTCGTTTTTTAATCATTCTCTGTGATCTGATGCTGGAAACGTGTGCGGTGATGTTCAGAAAACGGTCAGATGTGAGAAGCATAAGGTTTTATCAGATGCATCGATGTCCAATAGCGTCCATAATAAAAGACAATTATTTAAAAAAATCAATCGCATTAACAATATTTTACATTAGAATTTATTGTATTGATAAACGGTTTGATGCATGTGATGTAAAACTGAAATGTTAACAATAATATTACAATTACAAAATGTCTATAGATCATTTAAATGACTTGACAAAATAAAAGTTTGGTTTAACTTGAAGAAACTGTGACAGAAATATATTATCACACCGTAGAATGCACTGCTCAAAGCTATAATAATAAAATGATTTTAAGGACTGTAGCTCAATTCTTCTTCCATGTTTTCATTTTAACAGTAAGCTTTTGTTATGCAGAACTTCGTTTGCCAAAAAAGGAACTATTCATTTTTTTTGGATGACTTTTTAAAAGATTAATGTTTTATGCTTTTGTTTGATTATCACCGTTTCTGATAATAGCGGTGTATTAAATCATAACTGCAGAATAATTACAACAGGAAATACAGAATTTCTTTAAAAACTTTAAGGTGTTAAAATTTTCTGAATTTAATTGATTAGAATTTTTTTTTTATTATTGAACATTTTATTTTAAAATGTAAAATAAAACAGAATTTGGGGAGAAATAAAACAGATTTAATAGAGCCTAACATACTTATTTTTGTTCAACTTTTAGTGTAATGTTTAATATAGAGCGAAAATGTTGTTATGACTCCAATTAATTAGATGTACTTTTGAATACTTGAATACAAATTAAACATGGAAAATAACAAAATATAGAAAAAGAAATGGGGGTTGAGATTGAATAAAAAAAAATAATAATAAACTTTCACAAGGCCCTTAAAATCTTTTTTTTTTTTTTTTCAAATTTGACAAGTTTTCATGATTTTAATGAGTTCGAAATGCGTTTTGATTGTTTGAATTAAATTCCACGATTAAAGGAATTCAGAAAAATGGGGGAAATCCTAAACATAATTATAATAATTTGTGAACAAATAAAATGTATTTAACAGGGTCCTATATGGAAGAGAAATAATTACAAATGCCTTTGAAACAAAAAAAAGTTTCTAGTTTGCATCATTAATAAGGTGTGATCTGAGACCTGAGCTCTTGTTTGTGTGTCTGTATTAGTTCATTAAGCATTGTTTGGGGAATCCTGTGTGACATCAGAGAGAAACCCCAGTATTACACCAGACGTGATATAACACTAAGAAATGAACACTCAATATCTGAGATGAAATTTATAAAGTGAAATAAAATGGTTTGAAACTTGCTTGTCGAATATTATACATCGTAACTTTAAACCGATTTGAATATTTCAGAAGTAAACTCTGGAAGGTGAGTATTAATTAATATACATTTTAATAATGGAAATGCGTTTAAAATGTTTTTAATTGAAATATTCACAGCTTAAATAAACAACTATGGTACATTTTAGACCCTAAAAATACAAACCCTGAAAATACAAGGCATTAAAATGCAAGCACAGCACTGAACCTCTGATGTGTGCATGTGTGAAGCGAGAGCTTGAATCAAGGGACAAGTGAACAAGTTTATGGTTTCTCAAGGTTTATGTTAAAAGGTGAGTTGATTAAGACTAGTTTATTCACTTTAAATGCTATAGACATGTAAAACATTCATGCTTCACATCATTTTATTGGGTGCTTTATTAATATAATTGTGAAGGTGTGATGTCATTGCGTGATTACTTAAAATTGTGAAGTGAAGCAGTTCATTGAATCGATCTGTCCAAAAGAACCAGTTCATGGAAAAGAATCATATTTCCCCATTAGCATAAAGCTCTGGATTATAAGTAATGAAGCTGTAAATAAGGTTCAGTTTCTTGCACAGACCTATCGTTTCGCTTCATAAGACCTCAATATATCGTCATGAGTCGTGTTCCTTGCTCTGCTTTCTTTCTTACTTTAAAAAATGAGCAGCCGCTGACTTGCATTTTATGAATCACCGAGGAGCACGGATTCAGCTAAAAACCTTCTCTACTGATTAAAAGAAGTCACCTCTCTCGGATGGGGAGTAAGCTAAGCGTACATTTTCATTTTGGGGTGAACTATGCCTTTAATGGATCACAACACAATGCACTCTTTCTGTTGTCTGGTTCTCGTCTCTCGAGGCGTGATCAGCACTACTGATGCCTGTTTTCACAGACACCGCTGTACCTTCACAAGCTTGAGCAGCTGGTAGAGATCCTCCACCTCGTCTCCTTCGGTCTGGCTGTATTCTCTCTCCGTGTGCAGACTGGAGCCCTCGATAGTGCGCCTGTACAGGGGAACACCCATGGCCTCGGCGTACAGATCCACGGCCTGATGACCCACCGTCTGATACATGTAGCTGTCCAGCTCATCCGGAGCTGACACACAACACAGGCACATTCATCTTAAAGACATGTCTCAGGATATATCTATACAGCTCATTTCTGAGGAAGAAAAGTCAACTAACAAAACTGAGAAAAAAACAATTATTATTTACACTTTACACTTTGTTTTTAGAGTGCGATTATACATTTAAATACTGAGTGTTATTAATTAACTACACATACTTACGATATGGTTAGGATTAAGGTTACTTGCATGTAATTACACATAATTTATTGATATTCTAATAGTAAGTACATATAACGTGTCATCAGCAATTTTTCCATTTTTATTCCACAGCAACAAAAAAAGTCAGAAATGTCTTTCTTTCTTTTTTAATCCTGTGGCAGAAACACGCTTCCATACTTCTGATCATCAAAGCTGCACTCGCTTAATCAAAACACAGAAAAATCAGTAATATTGTGAAATATTATTATAATTTCAAACAGCTGTTTTCTGTGTGAATCTGTATTAAAGTGTAATTTATTTCTGTGATGCTCCGCTGTATTTTCAGCATCATTCCTCCAGTCTTCAGTGTCACATGATCTTCAGAAATCAGAATAATATGATGATTTGAAAGGTTATATTATACATTCACACTAACAGATACATAGATAGATGTGTGTGTGTGTATGTATGTATAAATGTATTGGTGTTTAGGAACTGTAAGTGATGTCTTTTCACCAAAACGTTCTGTAATTTATAACATTTATAGCATACTTCTTATATTCTAATGCATTTTCTGATGAAGTTGTAATTGAAAATGTCGTTCAAATGGTTTTGTTGATGAAGTTATCTCATGCCACACGAGTAACAGGGAGTGCGTTGATCTCACCGTGTGTGTGAGGCATGAGGTTCGCGAGAGCCACGATAGAGTGACCAGCAGACACACACTGCAGCATGTTATAACAGCTGTCCTTCCCGCCGCTGAAACACACACACACACACACACACACACACAGTCAATGACCGTCTCGAGCATCAGCACATGCAGCAGTCGTTATTGTTCACGTTACCTGATCAGCGCAACGACTCTCATGATGTGTATCTCACAGCTGCTTACACACAGAGATCATCACACACGTGTTCCTCACACTCGACTGTAAACACCGGCGCGCTTCCGGGTGTCTGAAGGACCCCACGTGAGGCTGCCCGATGACGCGCCAGCACGAAATGCTCTGACTGACCGCTAAACAAAAACATCCCTGGGTTATTCTGCTTAAATATCGTCTATAGTGCAGCATATACTGTTATATGAATGCAGAAAACTGAAGTCAAGCATACTGCTGCTGTGTATTAAACGAAGGGCTTCATTCATTCACTTAAAAACAGCTTAGAAACCATTTTCACCCAGTAATTATTTAATCTAGTCAATTACACAAATAAACAGCAACGCATTGAATTAAATGTGATATTTTTGAAGTAGAAAGATTGAAATAGTATTTTTATATAGTAATAGTAATATAAGTGTTTTTGGAAATGCAGCATTGCATCAGTGTCTGATGCAGTGCTACATTTCTACAAACCTGATGAAGAAACAAACTAATCCTGATCTTGAATGGACATTTCTTTAATAAAATCTACATGTCAGTGATATTAAAATGACAGTGTAGAAGCGCCGACACTGAATGACGTCTTTGGTCTTTTCTATAAAGACTGGGCATCTCAAAGCTGATTTACACACACACAAACTCATCTTGGTCGCACAAGGACACAGAAACTTTGCTCTTAATAAGAAGCTGTGAAATGATGACACAGACGTCCAGAGAGTCGCGGCAGTCAAGGTTTAGCTCCACATCTATTCATCTTCTTTTAAGAGGACAACAAAACAGCTTCTGTTCGCGCTGACAAGCTCATCTTGTGCAGGGACAAATTGCTCCTTAAATTACACAAACTGAGCAATTTTCGCAGTTTTATAGAAATATTTTCACCATCACACATGCTGACCTGAAAGTTATTATTTGCCTTTTTCATTTCACTTCTTAACATCTTCTATGACAGATATCCAAAAGCGCATCTGCTGTGAATAACGGTCTGTTTTAGGCTCTTCTGTGAGGAAAAGACCAGCGTCCTGATGGCAGCACATTCCTCACTGAAGCTCCTGACGGGAATAACTCTCCCAGGAATAACTTCAGTTTCCTGCAGAAGTACAGTATGATTGAGTCATAACTGCAAGTCTATTTACATCATCTGACAAGTATTTCCTCTGCAACGAGAGCGCATTTGTAGCCGCACTTAAGGCAGATGTCTGCCCAGCCTCAAAAGTACCACAAAATCCAGATTCTGACTTTCAGAAGGAATCAGTTCAGCTCATAATTCTGCGTGCGGCTGCAAACACGCAGCACATCTGTCTGTTCAGATGCCATACATCTTCTGCTTCACAGATCCTCGTGGAGCAGTAAAGACTGAGCGTTTGGCAGGCCGTGTTCTCCACGCTTTCTCTCAGGATCTTGCTAGGCAGGGCACTACATACTTACAATACACTGTAATCACTTCGAGTCTTGGCTGGAAAAGATCTTCTGCTGTTATGATTTAAATCACTCACCTGTCTAAATGTTATTTCCATAAACAATAATCTGCAATGTTACCTGTTACCTAATTCAAGTCTGTCAACACATCTAAGTGAGTGCTGTACAAAACTCCTGTAAAATATGCAAAAACAAATCACTGATCAACTCACACATACACACTCCAAGCCCTTTACGGCAAAAATAAAATAAAATGAAATAAAATATACAAAAAAATGCATTTGCTAAATTAGTTCGAAATATATGTATGTAAATATATTTTCTACCAACATATTTTTGGACATTTTTCAATGTTTTTGAAAACATTAATACTGTATATTGAAAAAGTTTATCTAAACATATGAAAAAGAAAAAGATAAATTTTAAAAACATTTCAAAATATATTGTGCCATCCATACATTTCAGTCCGTGAAAGTACATTCATATATGTCACATTTGAATAAAAATCAGCAAGGAACTTTACAGTGTTCAAATATAAAGAACATATCGAATCATTATAAATCCAGTTTTGATGTCCAGTAGGAGATTCCATCTATATTTACATTTAACCTTCAACTATTCCTGCCCCGAAATGGATTTTGATAGATGAAGGTTGAAACTAAATATATTAACAATTTATAAAAATATATTTCCTTGAGCGTCACTGTTCACAACATATATTTATCATTTTGTGCCGTGCAGAAGAAATAAAATCATAGGAAAAATGACATAAAAGGAAATAAATTATGACAGAGCTTTTAATTCTGGGTGAATACTATATCTGTATACTGTATACTGTATATGTAGTTGCAGATGCAACTGATGTACGTACAGCAGTATGTACTGCATCTGTCTCAAGAACATTACATGCAAAAATGGTTTGTGTATAAGGTCTTGTAAGTTCTTCTCCAGATATTTTCTGATTTGATATCTTTGGTTTTGCAGGAATCACACTGAAGTGCCAGACAATCTCATTCATGTGACAGATCTCCCCCATGTACAGTAATCACAGGCCTTTCCTCTTCTGCACAGACTGTGGACAGCATGCTCTTTTGATTTCTTTCAATATTTAGGATTTTTCCTAATCTTTCTCTGCTAACCGAACATCTGGAACCTGTAGCTTTACCAAAATAACTCAACAAAATAATATTTGCAACTTGAAAGGCTTAATTAAATGATTAAATTAGAATTTTTAACGTGCAGCCATGCATCTAAGCTGTGGTAACAGGTCCCCTGAATCATTTGGCGTATTAGCACAACTTCACATCAGATTTTGCTTTTATAAATCTTAATTAGATGAGTAAATGATGCCAAAATGTTCCATGTTCAGGTGAACCAACCCATTAAATGTTGCAGATCAGTGTTATGCAATGTGCCACATTTAACCTTTTTAAAATCAGCCTTGACCGCATACCATCCAGAAACAACTGGCATCGCTTTCCTGCGGTGACCCTGTGTTTGTGTAATACCGTAATACTCATTTTTTTATCCAGCCGCTGGGTACGAAAGCTCCATCCATTTCAAGGCCGCTAAGTGAAGTGGGATGCTGTAATTAGGACGTCTGCTCTCTGACATACAATCCGAGGACGGTTGCTTTCTTGCCCGACAGACACAATCTTAATCCAGGAAATATCTGGCAATCAGAATATTGGATCTGACATCAGAGGCAGCCACAGAGGCGGTCCTTCTCCAGCTTCAAAGCTGCGGCGGTGCCTGTTAGAGGTTTCTCCTGTGATCAAGTACGACACTCCGCAAACACACAAGCCCCGGCGCTCTCATGTGCACACTTTGCTTTTCTTGGATCCCAAGTCAGCTTGTGTGTTGTGAGCGTGTTTGTGTATGTCTGGATGGACTGCGATGATGTAATCGAACGCTTTAATCACAGGCACCTGTTCTGCATTCGGGGCCGCACATGCGTCTGCCGGGGCCCGTGACTACTAGTGCGGCTCCGTCCCAGCTGCAATCAAGCCTTCCCTCATATCCCAGTGATCTCGGGTATTTGCACATGATTTAATCTTCTTAAGAAATCTGAAATGAGATTAAACTGGATATATAGAAGGATTTCAGTGAAAAAGGTCTGATTGACTGAACCAAACTGATTTTGTTTATAAATACTAGATTTCAGAACACTACTGTACTTTTGCAGTGTAGTGTGACTGTAGTTTAACTAGTCAAGACTGTTGTTAGACAGTCTGTGCATTAGTTGAGGTTACAACCGTTAATATGTGAGTCAATGTATCGTTCAATGTATCGTTCAATGTATCGTTCAATGTATCGTTCAATGTATCGTTCAATCAACCAAAACGCACACTTAGCATGCATCTTGAATACTGCTCCGGAGCGGTGATTGAGGCTAAGTGTATCCCATCATGCATCATGGTCTGGAAATAAATAGTGAGACTTTTAGCCGAGATTTTGCGAGTGCAAGTTAAATATTAATAATAAACAAGTACTGCAAATAATTTGGTAGTAAAACCTAAAGTGTTGCACATTTTATTGATGCACCGATGAGAATGTGTGTTTTGTACAACATTTGCAACTGCTTGTTCTCACTTAATTAGATACATCACAATATTTAAATGGTATTATCTGTTATAAAGACTACTGAAAAGACATTTAGATGTATTTTTATTTTTTTAAATGCAAAGTATTGAAAATCAATAACTTTTTAAAATGTAACTTAATAAAAGCAGCGTGTGTCCTCTTCTCCACATGAGTCTTGGGTCAACCACTCGATAAATTCCCTCCACAGGAGACAAGACGAATCTGTTAAAATCATGAGGAGAGAACACAACGGCAGTGAAGAGACGAGCGATCCCAGAGCAGAGCATGATGACTGACTTCTCGCACACATCCGGGTCTTTCTCAGAAACGAGCTCCAGCACACGTGAACTGCTTCAGAAAGCAGCCGCCACATGGGAAACATTATTTCCCCCAATCAGACTTATTATCTGAACCAGCACCCTTTGAAAAGATGTGCTAGACAAAGAAAAAGCAGACAACACTCTCTTAAAAGCACATAATACCACTAGTACTGGATGTGATTGTTTATTTGAACTTTTAATGTTTTTGAATCCAAAGCTCTGGCCTTGAAGCTCTAACACGGCCCAGATGTGTGTGTTGAAAAGACAGTTATTTCCACTTTCCCATCGTCTTGTCTAAAATCACAGAACATTTGACAATTGCAATTTTCCGCTGTGTTTTCGCTGCGCCTGTCTCCTCTGTAACGTGTCCTTTGCATGAAAACCCACACATGCTTCTCTTCTTCAGTTCAGATGTAACCCAAGCGCAGATCCAGGGTCATCAGAGCAATATATATAATTGTTACTTTGTGTCCCTGGTACTCTGGATACATCAGATGGGGAAATATATTTTTAAACAATTGAAAAGTAATCTGGCATGGGAAAACATTAAAAGAGGAATCCCTGCAACTGGCTGTCATTAACGGCAGTGTTTCCTGAGAAAGACCCATGTAATACTCTCAGACAGTTCTCTGTACTTGATTAAAGTGGTGACCGTTTAAAAATACTGTGTGTCATTTCAAGCAGACCTCAACCTGTGACAAACCATAAAAACACACAACCCAAGGCCTCGCTGTGAATTCTGGTCGACGCGTTAACAGCTACGCTTCAAATGAGAAACCGTATAGTGACCTAGAGTTTACGACCCAGACCTGTTGCTCCGCAGCGATTGATTGTCTGGAGAGAAAACAGCAGCGCTCTGTCCCAGCAGTATGTCAAGAAGAAGGTGATGCATTTCTGCCCTGAGAGGCCTGTCGGAGGATCCTCAGCCCGCTCGGTTTATTAGTGGATTTCATTCACTGGTCCAATCTTCCCTGCCCTAGGAGTTCTGTGATTAAAGTGTATAAAAAGCAGGGTGCTCCACTAAACCGGCGTGATTTACGCAGCTGTCACCTCCGCACAGACCAACTGGGCTTTCAGGCAGTGCTGGAGAACTAATGAAAATGAAAGAAGGAGGAGGGGGTCCACAAGGCCACGTGTGCGCTGACTGTCCAATGATCCTGTCCAACTTAGTTCTCACCTGATTCATCTGTTTGCAGACATCTGTCTAATGCTTTAAGAGCCAGCCAGTGAGTCGATGCGCTCCTCTCACTCACACGAATACTGTACATAACTCCACACCCGTCCCGTCTCTGCCATTAGCCTCTGGCTCACCCCGGGTCACGGACGGTTCATGGACGCGTGCCAGTAAAGATCGCTGCGGATGGACGGATGCAGCCTCCACACACTGTTTATTATTATTAAAACTCAACGAGAGCAGGGATATCTTCAGACGTGATGCAGATGTCTCGCATCTGCACGTTTGTTTCTGAGCAGGAATAGACAGACAGACCGAAAAGTTCATGGCCAGAAATCAACACTGTCATAATTTACTTTCTTCTGCACAGAATGGCTGAGCAGCTCCAAATAAAGAACCCTAATAATAGCATTCGAAATATCTTATCTTCAGATAAATTGGCCAAACGACATGTATATCTGTACATTTGTTACCTTAAAGTGCTATTTTTTTCCTGGTGAACTAGTTTGGTTGGTATAAAGATTAAAGTATTAAGGTTGATTCAGTGGCATTAAATTAGATTTTTGATGTCAATAAAACAGTTACTTTATTCAGTCAATCACTGGAGTACCTTTTACAAAAAAAAAAAAAAAAAGACTATTTCATGTCATGTTAAATTCAGTGTTACTTGCTGTTTATTTGCTGTAAATCCTACACCATTTTTTTATCAGTATGTATGTTATAGTTTTTGGCTGTTTTCTGTGTTCTGACTCATGTCTTTTATTTTGAAGTCTGCTGAGTTCCTGTTTCCTGTGTATTTGTGTCACTGATTCCAGTTGTGTTTTGTTTGTTCATTTGCGTCTGAGTGCTCATATAAACCTGGGTTTTTTTGTGTTGATTGTTGAACCATGTATTTTTTTTATTGATACAGTCGGTTTATATTTAAAGTCATGCAGTTGCACGTTATGTGTAAATTGTGAATAATTACCAGCAACTTACCCTAAACCCAATCCAGTTACACTTTAATTTACTGTTTCCTTGTTACAGTGTGATGATACCTAAATTTAACAACATGTACTTACTATAACATTAGCGTTTGGCTTAGGGTTATTGCATCTAATTATAATTTTTTTATTGTTTTTATTGTAAGTACTGTATATATAACATATGTAACAAGGGCACAGAAGCAGTCATCAGTAGCAAAGATATATTTGTAGCAATAGACAACAATACATTGTATGGGTCACAATTATACATTTCTCTTTTATGAATCATTAGGATATTAAGTAAAAAACCATTAGGATATTAAGTAAAGATCATGTTCCATGAAGATATTTTGTAAATTTCCTACTGTAAATATATCAAAACTTCATTTTTGATTAGTAATATGCATTCCTAAGAACTTCACTTGGACAACTTTAAAGATGATTTTCTCAATATTTAGACCCCCCCCCCCCCCCTCAGATTTCAGATTTTCAGATAGTTGTATCTCAGACAAATATTGTCCTCCTAACAAACCACACATCAATGGAGAGATGATTTATTCAGCTTCAGATGATGCATAAACCTCAATTTAGAAAAAATTACCCTTATGAATGGTGTTGTGCTCCAGGGTCACATTTGTGTAATTACACTGTAACAATGCCACCTTAAAATAAAGTGTAACCAAATAAATAAATAAATACATAAATAAATAAACAATTAAATAAATGCCGTTCTCCAGACTAAAATGCAACATCATTCTATTTTTGTTAAAAACACACTGATACAAAAGTTTCTGTAAAGCTTTTTAAAGAATGTAAACTATTTTAATTAATTTAATTGGCCATTTAATTTAATTGAATTAATATTCAAAATGCTTTGATGTTTTTGTATGTTGTCTTTTTTAATTTATACTAAAGTGTCCCACTACAGTTCAACATGTGTTAAATGAATAATCAGAATAACCATGAAAACTAGTTTTGTTGGCATAATATAAAGTGCTTAGGTTAATTCAGCAATATAAAATATTTTTGACTTTTTTATTTCAATAATAAATAAATTAATGGATGAATGATTAGATACAATAACCTAAAATGGTAACATCTGAATGAACTGGGTTCAAGTCAAAAATATTCTTTATTTTGCTGAATCAACCTCAACACATGAATTTATACTAACAAAACCAGTTTTATGATGTAAATCAAGTAGAAACAGCTCTTAAGTATTTATACATGCGTTGAACAGTTCAGTCCCATGATTCTGTGGGAAAGCACTGGATACTGTTATTAAGCGCTTATGAGTGTCTGTCAATTATCTGTGCCATTAACTCAATAATACAGCAGTGAAGCTCAATTCACCTCCTACGAAAAACTCTGCTTTAAAGAACATTTCCTTTCTTGCTCATATGCATCTATGCTCTCTGCACAAAGATGAATAATTTGTTAATAAAGTACATTAAATATAGTCTTATTAAATCCCCTGTGTGAAGAAGCTCGTGATAATTGAGATATTAATGACGTGATCATTCTCTCATAGCCGACTGAAAGCGGTTGATGAAGGTGACTTGTCTGTGAGCGGTTTGGGGAAACTGGTTTAACAGCTCTTAGTTTTAATAGAAATGATTCAGGACTCATCCAAACGATTCTGAGTCAACTTCATCATGTGCTTAATCAGGGAAGACGTTAAAACAAACAAAAACTGAAACTTTTTTGGCATAATTTGGGTGTTTTAATGAAAACAGAATACATTGTTGCTATAAATGTGCATTTTTATTGGAATTTTAATATAAAAAATTCAGGACCTCATCAGGACAAAAAAAATATTTTTCAAATCTGACACTGCACAAAACATAATAATGCATCAAACTTAATGTAATTTCTAATCATTGACTTCTCCAAGACTGAAAATAATATAAAAAGTATATATATATATATATATATATATATATATATATATATATATATATATATATATATATATAATATATATATATATATATATACAGTGACAATATGTAAACATTTGAAGGGATAGAATCCTCAAAACAAATTAATTGTTGCTAGTTATAATCAGGACTGGTGTTGCTTTAAACAAATGTCAGTGAAAATGAAAAGAAAAAAATATTAATATAGACTTTTTTGACAATTACATATTTGTCATCTAAGGACCTTCTGTGTAACTTTTTTAAATAAATGCAGAAGGGTTAAAGTTAAATGTGTGTTCTCCTGCTATTTATACTTTGAACTTGTAATTGTGTAGTATGAATATAATTCACTCTTTTTAAGTCCCTTTAGATAAAAATGCCCCTGAATGAATAAATGTAAAGCAGATTTGACCAAATTCTTTGGATGGAAAATAATGTATAAAAACCAGAGATTCGAAACAGAATGTTATGTACAGTATATAATCAGAAATATATTCCCTTGTTATCAATAAACAGTGAGTTGCTCTAATCAAGCTTTCTTCTTCAGCTCAGTTTATTGTTTATTTTAATGTTTATTTTTCTGAACTCTGTTCAGACTGAACTTTTAGTATTGAGTTGCTCAGGCCCTTGAGGAAACACATGTGTTCTTCTACTGGTCTGAGATCAGTGGTTGAGAGTACTGCTGGCCGGTGGCTCCTCTCTCAGAGATGTACAATAGCCGGACAAAGAACAATCAGAGAAAAGGAAGGACAGGAGCCAAGAACACACTGACAGATTGATGATGGCATGAAGTGCTCTATTTTAAACCTGATTGAACACTTCCAGTCACTCAGGTCAGGACGCACCCATCAGACGCATGAGGGACGCTCTGAGTTCACAACAATCAATGAAGGGAAATGACTCTGGTGCTCCTCATTTGTGGTCCTCACGGTCAAAAGTGACTCCTGAATTTTAACTCATTGTAATGCATTTTTGTTCAGTAAGATTATTTTTCATTTATACAAATCATTACAAAGCAACTTTACAGAAAATTTTGTTTCTACAATATTTAGTAGTAGCTTATAAGTGGTGACTGTCAGTTTGTGCGCGTATGACAGGATTTTTAGAAAAATTAATACAAGACAGTCAGCAAGACAATGAACATTATTAACAGCAATTATTATATGATGCAGTCACACATGTAGCAATAATTGTTAGTTCTGTTGTTGATTCAGGGTCAGCATCATCTGGGGTCCTCTGAGGGTCAGCATCATCTCTTCTCAGGTGTTCTGGATCCAGACTGGAGCTTGTGTAAATCCTAGTTACCACGGGATGAAGATCCCAGCAGAAACAGAGAAACAAATAGAGACATCATTAGCATAGCTGCTGATCCAACAGAGTAAAATTAATTAGTTTAACCCAAGCTAAAGAATAAGGATGTGCATTTGATCAGATACAACTGCAGTCACTATTTAAGAGATACATTATTCGAATGCTTGGCGAAAGAGATGTGCTTTTAATCTAGATTTAAACAGAGAGAGTGTGTCTGAACCCCTAACATTATCAGGAAGGCTATTCCAGAGTTTTGGAGATAAATATGAAAAAGCTCTACCTCCTTTAGTGGACTTTGCAATCCTAGGAACTACAACCCGAATTCCGGAAAAGTTGGGACGTTTTTTAAACTTTAATAAAATGAAAACTAAAGGAATTTCAAATCACATGAGCCAATATTTTATTCACAATAGAACATAGATAACGTAGCAAATGTTTAAACGGAGAAATTTTACACTTTTATCCACTTAATTAGCTCATTTAAAATGTAATGCCTGCTACAGGTCTCAAAAAAGTTGGCACGGGGGCAACAAATGGCTAAAAAAGCAAGCAGTTTTGAAAAGATTCAGCTGGGAGAACATCTAGTGATTAATTAAGTTAATTGATATCAGGTCTGTAACATGATTAGCTATAAAAGCTTTGTCTTAGAGAAGCAGAGTCTCTCAGAAGTAAAGATGGGCAGAGGCTCTCCAATCTGTGAAAGACTGCGTAAAAAAAATTGTGGAAAACTTTAAAAACAATGTTCCTCAACGTCAAATTGCAAAGGCTTTGCAAATCTCATCATCTACAGTGCATAACATCATCAAAAGATTCAGAGAAACTGGAGAAATCTCTGTGCGTAAGGGACAAGGCCGGAGACCTTTATTGGATGCCCGTGGTCTTCGGGCTCTCAGACGACACTGCATCACTCATCGGCATGATTGTGTCAATGACATTACTAAATGGGCCCAGGAATACTTTCAGAAACCACTGTCGGTAAACACAATCCGCCGTGCCATCAGCAGATGCCAACTAAAGCTCTATCATGCAAAAAGGAAGCCATATGTGAACATGGTCCAGAAGCGCCGCCGTGTCCTGTGGGCCAAGGCTCATTTAAAATGGACTATTTCAAAGTGGAATAGTGTTTTATGGTCAGACGAGTCCAAATTTGACATTCTTGTTGGAAATCACGGACGCCGTGTCCTCTGGGCTAAAGAGGAGGGAGACCTTCCAGCATGTTATCAGCGTTCAGTTCAAAAGCCAGCATCTCTGATGGTATGGGGGTGCATAAGTGCATACGGTATGGGCAGCTTGCATGTTTTGGAAGGCTCTGTGAATGCTGAAAGGTATATAAAGGTTTTAGAGCAACATGCTTCCCTCCAAACAACGTCTATTTCAGGGAAGGCCTTGTTTATTTCAGCAGGACAATGCAAAACCACATACTGCAGCTATAACAACAGCATGGCTTCGTCGTAGAACGATAAGGCAAGAATGGGACCAAATTCCAACAGCAAAACTCAAGCAACTCATAGCCTCAATGCCCAGACGTCTTCAAACTGTTTTGAAAAGAAAAGGAGATGCTACACCATGGTAAACATGCCCCGTCCCAACTATTTTGAGACCTGTAGCAGAAATCAAAATTGAAATGAGCTCATTTTGTGCATAAAATTGTAAACTTTCTCAGTTCAAAATTTGCTATGTTATCTATGTTCTATTGTGAATAAAATATTGGCTCATGTGATTTGAAAGTCTCTTAGTTTTCATTTTATTAAAATTTAAAAAAACGTCCCAACTTTTCCGGAATTCGGGTTGTCCCAAAAGTCCAGCGTTTTGTGACCTTAGGGTGCGTGATGGATTGTAGCGTGGTAGAAGGTTAGTTAGATATGCAGGAGCTAAACCATTAAGGGCCTTATAGGTAAGAAATTATAATTTGTAACTGATACAGAACTTAATAGGTAGCCAGTGCAGAGACTGTAAAACTAGGGTAATATGATCATATTTTCTTGACCTGGTAAGGACTCTAGCTGCTGCATTTGGGACTACTTGTAGCTTGTTTATTGAAGATGCTGGACAACCACCTAGAAGTGCATTACAATAGTCCAGTCTAGAGGCCATGAATGCATGAACTAGCTTTTCTGCATCAGAAACAGATAACATGTTTCGTAGCTTGGCAATGTTTCTAAGATGGAAGAATGCTGTTTTTGTAACATGGGAAATATGATTTTCAAAAGACAAGTTGCTGTCTAATTGTAATGAATGAAACTTCCTAATCATCGGGAAGAAGGAGGCGGGAACCGGCGGACAATCAACATGAAACTTTAATAATTCAAAATAAACACAAAACAGCGCACCAGCCCCTCACGGACGACTGATGCGCCCAAAATAAAACCAAAACCTAAAATAAAGCCCAGGCCTGGTCCTCTCTCGTCCTTCACTGTCGTCGCTCCAGTTTTACATCCTTCCATCTCCTCCGTGGGCCTCGAGACCTGTGGGTCGAACAGTTGTAGCTCATCTCCAATCACTCCACCGGCCTCGCTCCCACGTCCCTCGGCCCCGCCCCACTCGTCACACTAATATAACACCCAGAGTTTTGACTGTAGAGGAAGTAACAGTACATCCATCTAGTTGTAAATTGTAATCTACAAGATTCTGTGTACTGCTTTTGGTCCAATAATTAATATCTCTGTCTTACCTGAATTTAATAGGAGAAAATTATTGTTCATCCAATCTTTTACATTTTTAACACACTCTGTTAGCTTAGATACTTTAGAAGTTTCATCTGGTCTTGTTGAGATATATAGCTGAGTATCATCAGCATAACAGTGGAAGCTCATTCCTTATTTTCTAATAATATTACCAAGGGGCAACATGTATATTGAAAATAGAAGGGGACCTAGGACGGATCCTTGTGGCACGCCATATTTTACTGATGATAAATGAGATGACTCCCTATTTAAGTAAACAAAATGGTAGCGATCGGACCGGTAGGATCTAAACCATCATAGAGCTTGCCCTTGAATACCTGTAAAGTTTTGTAATCGATCTATGAGTATGTCATGATCTATGGTGTCGAACGCAGCACTAAGATCAAGTAAAACTAGAAATGAGATGCAGCCTTGATCTGACGCAAGAAGCAGGTCATTTGTAATTTTAACAAGTGCAGTTTCTGTGCTATGGTATGAAATTCTTCATACAGATATTTTTTGTGCAGGAAGGAGCTCAATTGAGCAGACACAACTTTTCTAAAATTTTAGACATAAATGGAAGATTTGATATAGGCCTATAATTTGCCAGGTCACTAGGATCTAGTTTTGGTTTCTTAATAAGAGGCTTAATAACCACCAGGTTGAATGGTTTTGTGACGTGACCTAAAGATAACGACTGTCAGGGTAGGGTGCGGGGATGAACTCAAATGCAGACAGATGTCACAGCAACTTAGTTAATTATACAAAAACAGGAAAACAAAACCCACGAGGGGGCAAAACAAGGGCAAGACTGACGAGAGGTAAACTAGACTAACACTTGACAAACTACACTATAACAAAAACAGGATCACACTACTACTTAGACAAGACTTTCAATAGACTTACTCACAGACAGATCTCACACAGGTTGACACGCAATGTAGACAGTATTTGACAATATTAGACAATGATTGACAATGAACCGACAAAGGGACCGAGAAACACACGAGGTTATAAAGGGAGGCTACTAATGAACACAACAGGTGGAACAGGTAAATCAATGATGACAAAACTAGGGTAACAAGGGGGGCGGGGCAAGGAAACGAGACAACACAAGCACGTGACCCAAAGACAAGGCCATGTGCTTGTACACAAAACACGGGCCTGTCATGATCCTGCCACAAGACTAGAGAAAAATCAGGACATGAAGGCAGAAACATGACAAACGACGAGTTAATAATATTGAGAAGCGGATCTTCTGCTACAGGTAACAACTCTTTCAGTAATTTAGTGGGTACAGGATCTAATAAACATGTTGTTGGTTTAGATACAGTGATAAGTTTATTTAGCTCTTCATGTCCTATAGTTGTAAAGAACTGCAGTTTATCTTTGGGTGCGATGGATGAAACTGAAGTGTTAGACGCTGTAGAATCTACATTCGCTATTGTATTTCTAATGTTATCTATTTTATCAGTGAAGAAATTCATAAAGTCATTGCTATTAAACGTTGATGGAATATGTGAATCAGGTGGCGTCTGGTAATTTGTTAATTTAGCCACTGTGCTAAATAAAAGCCTTGGATTGTTTTGGTTATTTTCAATGAGTTTGTGGATATGCTCTGCCCTAGCAGTTTTTAGAGCCTGTCTATAGCTGGACATACTGTATTTCCATGCAATTCTAAAAACTTCCAAGTTAGTTTTTCTCCATTTGCGTTCAAGACTACGAGTTACTTTCTTGAGAGAGTGAGTGTTACTGTTATACCATGGCACAGTACGTTTTTCTCTAACCTTTTTCAATTTGATGGGGGCAACAGCTTCTAATGTATTAGAGAAAATAGTGCCCATGTTGTCAGTAATTTCGTCTAATTCATGTGTGTTTTTGGGTACAAATAGCAGTTAAGATAGATCAGGCAGGTTATCTGCGAATCTGTAATAACTCTTAACCTCAACATGATCCCTGACACATCACTTACCCCTCCACATGTCATATTTCGACGTAACCTACGCACAGTTTCACCCTCCCGGCTATCTGCAATGGTTTCATCTTCACTTCCTTCCCCTAAACTGTTTGCATCTTTGGACGCGAACAGTGCTACTGATACTTTCTGCTCCACTCTTACATCTTGTTTAGACACTGTTTGCCCCTTATCTTCCAGGCCAGCCCGGAACACCCCTTCTGCCCCTTGGTTATCTGATGTTCTACGCGAACACCGTTCTAAGCTTAGAGCTTCTGAAAGGGTGTGGCGCAAGTCCAAAAATACTACTGACCTTATTGTGTATCAGTCACTCCTATCTTCTTTCTCTGCTAATGTCTCCTCTGCTAAAATGACATACTACCATAACAAAATTAACAATTCATCTAACTCTCGCATGCTTTTTAAAACATTTTCCTCACTTCTTTGTCCTCCTCCTCCCCTCCTGCTTCATCTCTAATAGCTGACGACTTTGCAACATTTTTCATTATTAAAATAAACACATTAGTGCACAATTTTCAACACCACAATCAGTCAAGCTCATATCACCAGCAAACTTACACTTTACATCCTTCTCTTCACTCTCTGAGGCAGAAGTCTCAAAACTCATCCTTTCTAATCACCCTACAACTTGCCCGCTTGATCCTATTCCATCTCATCTCCTTCAAGCCATTTCTCCTGCAGTTGTACCTGCACTCACTCACATCATCAACACATCCCTCCACACTGATGTTTTGCCCTTATCATTTAGACAGGCACGTATAACTCCACTACTTAAGAAACCCAACCTCAACCCATCTATTTTAGAGAACTACAGACCAGTTTCCGTTCTTCCTTTTATTGCAAAAACACTTGAATGAGCTGTGTTCAACCAAGTCTCTACATTTCTCACACACAACAACCTCCTTGACAGCAACCAATCTGGCTTCAGAAGTGGACATTCAACTGAGACTGCCTTGCTCTCAGTTGTTGAACGTCTAAGACTGGCAAGAGCAGAATCCAAATCTTCAGTACTTATCCTGCTTGATCTGTCAGCTGCTTTTGACACGGTTAACCACCAGATCCTCCTATCAACCCTACTGGCAAATGGCATCTCAGGAACCACACTTCAATGGTTTGAGTCTTACCTATCAGATAGGTCCTTCAAAGTATCTTGGAGAGGTGAGGTGTCCAAGTCTCAACATCTATCTACTGGGGTGCCTCAGGGCTCAGTTCTTGGACCACTTCTCTTCTCTGTCTACATGGCATCGTTAGGTTCTGTCATTCAGAAACATGGCTTTTCATACCACTGCTATGCTGATGATACTCAACTCTACCTCTCATTCCATCCTGATGATCCGACGGTAGCTATTCGCATCTCAGCTTCGCATCTCAGCATTTCTTGCGGGATGATGGACCATCACCTTCAACTCAACCTTGCCAAGAGAGAACTGCTTGTGATTCCAGCAAACCCATCGTTTTATCACAATTATCAAGTTAGGCACATCAATCATAACTCCTTCAAAAACAGCTAGAAGCCTTGGAGTTATGATTGATGATCAGCTGACTTTCTCAGACCACATTGCTAAAACTGTCTGATCCTGCAGATTTGCTTTATTCAACATCAATAAGATCAAGCCCTTTCTTTCGGATCATGCTGCACAACTCCTTGTTCAAGCTCTTGTTCTGTCCAGGCTGGACTATTGCAATGCTCTCTTGGCAGGTCTTCCAGCCAGTTTTATCAAACCTTTACAATTAATTCAGAATGGGGCAGCAAGATTAATTTTTAATGAGCCAAAAAGAATACACGTCACACCTCTGTTTATCAATTTGCACTGGCTTCCAATAGCTGCTCGCATAAAATTCAAGGCATTGATGTTTGCCTACAAAACTACCACTGGCTCTGCACCCATTTACCTAAATTTGTTACTTCAGACTTATGTGCCCTCTATAAGCTTGCGTTCTGCAAGTGAACATCGCTTGATTGTGCCATCCCAAAGAAGCACAGTCACTTTTACGGACTTTTAAGTTAAATGTTCCTCCTGGTGGAATGAACTCCCCAACTCAATCCGAGCAGCTGAGTCCTTAGCCATCTTCAAGAATCGGGTTAAAACACATCTCTTCCATCTTTATTTGACCCTCTAACTTTAACACTCACTATTCTAATTCTATTCTTAAAAAAAATCTAACTACCTTTCTAATCTTTTTATATTCTATTTTCTTTTCAATCATTATGCAATTGTATATGTATGTGTGTATGTATGTGCAAAGACCTCTAACTAGCTTGCTCTATTCTTTTTTATTTTTATTTTTTTATTCTATCTGTTTTCTTTTTATTTATTATATTATTTAAAATCCCATGCTATGTGTACTGTGTTAACCTAACTGAGACTTGTTATAGCACTTGTATATCAATGCTCTTTTTGTTGTTTTTGATTGCTTCCACTGTCCTCATCTGTAAGTCGCTTTGGATAAAAGCGTCTGCTAAATGAATAAATGTAAATGTAATGTAAATTTAATACTTTTCCTCTTTTCTTTCGTATTTTGACATGATTTCATGACACTAATTAATATTTATGCAGTAATTATGATGAATTTATGCTAATTTTTTTAATTAGATTTTTATATTACTTTTCAACGAATGCAGTATTTCATGTGAAAATAGAAGCCAGATTAGTTCCATCTGGTGGGAATAAAATAAGAAAAAAAAAATTTCAATTCCATTGTTTATTCCATGGATTCATATATAGCTCTAAATAAAAGGCCTGTAAACTCTCTTCTTGTTTTTTAGACATAAATACTTATTTTTATATTAATTAACTGTCACCCGTCCCCTCTGTGTGATGCCTACATTTACTTCACTATATTACAATTATATCTAATCTAATCTTGACAAACTATATATCGTTGGAAAGGTCTAAGACTCCCAAATATATATTTTACCAATGTTTTTTTTGTTAAAAATTATGTAGGAAAAGTAATCGATTAATTTATGACAAGAGTGCACCCTCAAAAATCAAAAAAATTATAACTGGAGTTTTGACCTTTGTTTAAAAAAAAAAGACTTCTTTGTTGCCTTTTTTCTATCACATTTTAGAAGTCATCAGAAATTATATTTCGACTGAAAACTTAAAATCTCAAAATTCATCCTTTAAAACCCATTTTAAAATCAGACATTGCATTACCATGTAAATGGTACATCAATATCATGTTACAAAATATTTTCATTTCAAAATTCAAAAATTAAATTTTGGATCGTGCACTACAAAGTCAATGTTCAAAAATGTGAGTGACTGTTAAGGGGTTTAAGTTGTTGGGGGTTGGATAGATATTTGGACATTCTCAAAGACAACTTTTTGTAAAGGTTTAGTTTTTTTTTATGTTGATTTGAAGTGTCAGTTTTTTTATTATTAATATTACAGTCAAACCTGAACACAGAGAAAGCATTTTGTCACACAAAGATTTGAAATTATATATAAATGTAACATAAATTAACATAATTGTCTTATCAGAGCTTAATTTTTCTGGGTTTGATCTTATTTCAAACTCTTATTTGTGTCACAGTCGCACCAGTTCATAGGTGTGTGTGTGTTTGTGTGGATGTGTTGGTTTTGCATTCTTGATGTTTTAGTTTTTCACCCTGTCATTGCTGTGTACTTTTCTCTGCATTGTGTCAGATTTATAGATTGTACAAAAAAAAAATGTTTTTGTGTTTTCGTCGATTTCCTATTAATTTTCTTGTGGTCCTATGGTTTTTTACAAGCACTTAGTCTGCTCGAATCATGCCCTCAATTTTTGTGTGTGTTTAAATTCCAAATGTCATAAAAGTCACTAAGTTTCATACCCTTCTGATGAAGCTGTGCTTTTAAAAAATTCTAAACAGATTTTTTTTTTTGATCAAAGGTGAAGGTAGAGCACCAGAGGGTTAATTAAAGTGCATTTTTATATGGGTATAATGGAAAGTCTGAATTTCATTCAGTTTGTGTAAAAGCAAATGACACTCCACAGAAAAATAAAATATTAAAATAAAAAATAAAAAAATAAAAGAAACAGTTTTGTTTAAATATTATTTTGGTTAGATGTGCGCAACATACAGAACTTATTCTGGGTTTTATTCATTTTTCAGGTGTGTTTTTCTTTTTTATTAGTACATAACAGAAAATATGATGCATATAAAAAATAGACATCACAATAAATATTACAGTTTTTAAAGGTTGCCTTTATTTATAGTACATAAGACAAATTAAACATGGACTAGCAAAATGTTTTTATGTTTAAGGTGAAAGTAAGATAAAAAAAAAGCAAATAAAATAAATAAAATAAAATAAAATATTAACCTTTACAATAATTATAATTTTGGCTTATGTCTAAGGAAATTATTTGAAAAGTTGTTTATCATTTTCTCTTCATTATGTTGTTCCAGACCCATGTGACTTTCCTTCTACTGTGAAACACAGAAGGAGATATTTGTCAAAGTGTCTGGGCCGTTCTTTTCCATTTGTAAATGTGAACTTGGACAGAAAACACAATATAATGTGTTTATGATATTGTTTATGATGTATGATCATATTCCACATCATCTGAAGTTATAAGGCAGTGGTGAGAGTTTCACAGATGGTGTTTAAATGTGTGCTTTAAACGAATTTCTTTGCCTTTGGTGTGAAGTGAAGGACATCTCTGCTGTCTAGTTTCTATGACATGACATAAATGAAGAGGACATTTGTGTAAATCACACAGAATATAACTTTGAACGTGTGTATCACTGTGTGATCTGTGAGCTTTGTGAAATTAATGAATGAATGTACTCTTTTATCCCCTGAGGGAAATGTTTTTGGTGCATGTACATTGACAAATACATTGGATCATAAATAGAAAATACAAATGAGAACAAATACAATAAAAACATGACCCCTGACCTTCACAAAACACTGATGTGTTCCGTATGTTGCAGGAGTTTCTGCGAGCGCTTAAGCTAGCGGTGGGGAGCAATCAATGACCGATTGCAATCTTGTTTGCTGTTTTTCCATACTTCTCATTAGTGCTCCGCATTCCTGCAGTAATTCACAGCAGCGGACACCCATCTGCTGGCTCTCCGGCGTTCGCAGCGCAGGGGCCCATAGAGGCCCGCATTAGCAGCTGTTGGCCCCGGCCCCACTCCATTCCACCACGGAAAACTGTGATTATGGAAGCTGATTGCCATGTCTGTGATGACGATAAGAAGCCGACATGGAGTGCCAAACCATTTCAGTGCATCAGGGGGAAAAAACTGCAAGAGGAATTAATGGTGCTTCAAATACTCACAGCTTTTTTTACATTGACCTCCATACGGAGCAGTTTGCTACAACTGCTGGCATATGGTGCTGCGTTCAGTGTGATGGCAACTAAAACATCCAAACCATTACCCAGTCAACTGAGCTCATTACACACAAAAATGAATGAATAATGCAAGCGGATAAAAGTTACGCATTTTCAAATTCCTTATTTTCAAATGCTATTTAAATTTCAGCAGCTGTAGGAATGATATTGTTGAAGTGTTTCATTCTGAGACACTTTTAAACTACAATGTTTTTGCAGCTGCAATATTCATCAGCTACACTGAAAAAAAAGGTCAAATCTAAATTAATACATTTAAAAGCCATAAATCACTTAATTTTAACTGAAGTACATACATATATATATATATATATATATATATATATATATATATAAAAAATAGTTTTTATTAGTTGAGGTAAAAATTGCTCTTAAAGGCAAAATTTGCAGGTCACTGTCAGGATAGTCACAGGAGGCAGAGGTAAGTGAATTCAACACAATGTTTATTTTTCACAAGATCAAGTGCATGGTGAGTAGTAAGTGATTTCAGGTGCGGACACGGTGCAGTCTCTTAACGTTACGTCTTGGAATTTGTTCCTGTTGGAGGCTTGGAGGCAGATTTCAGACTGTTCTATTGTGGCAGGGTGTCCCTCAGGGGTCGGTATTAGGTCCCACTTTTTTTTTTTTAGCATTTATTTGTTGCCTCTTTAAATGATACCCAGATTTACATTTGTACTCAACCTGATGTTACATCAGCACTTTCATCTTTATCTGCTTGTCTACTGGAAATACAGGCCCGGATGAAACAGAACTTCCTACAGTTAAACTTTTCAATTTATTGATGGGCACATCAACTGCTATAAATAGATTTAATCATTTAAAACTTACAGTGGATGACTCCAGATTCTCCCTTCTGTGCAGGTGCTGAATTTGAGTGTGATTTTTAATGCACAGCTGACTTTTAACATAACTTTTAACATTCCTTTATAGAATATTACTAAAGTAGCTTTTTAGCATCTTTGGAATATTGCACATATGAGACCGTTTCTCTCTATGTCTGATGCAGAAAGGCTCATTCACGCCTTTTATAACTTCTAGGCTTGATTATTGTAATTCAAGGGCTACCTGCAAATTTGATTAAGAGGCTGCAATATGTGCAAAATTCAGCTGCTCATGTTTTAGCTCATACACCATCCCGCAGTCATATCACTCCTGTGCTTTCTCAACTACTCTGGCTTCCAGTTCAATCAATTGATTTTAAAGTTCTTATCTTAACCTATAAAGCAGTACATGGGCTGACCGCAGATTATATTTGTAATTTGGCCACAGTGTCCACACCATCTCGGTCTCTCCGCTCGTTGTAAACTCAAAACTATGGGAGGGAGGTCATTCTGTTGTGTTGCTCCCAGGTTGTGGAATTCTTTGCCTCTTGCTATCAGGAATGCTTCGTCTATTGATTGTTTTAAGACATGACTCAAAACATATCTCTTTGGTGAAGCTTTTAAGTTGTAATCTTACAGCTGTTGTTGTCATTGTTTTTTTTTGTGTGATTGCTATTATGGAGTAGTGTTGTTCTTTTCTTATTGTTTTATACTGTTGTAGTGCCTTGAGTGTGAGAAATAAAAAAATTAATTATTATTATTATTATAAGAGATTCTGTAGTTTTCCCTTGCATTGGCTCTTGTTTGATTGGACGAGTGTCCCGAATATTCAGACTGATATTGTGCTGATAAAGTGATTTTGTTACTGGTAGTATTGGCAAACATTTGTGTTTCTGTAATCTAGCCAAAGTCTAGCTGTGTGTTAGTGAACAGTGACTTCAAAAGAAATGCCACAGAAACTCCTCAGGAATGCTTGCTAAGATTAAATCATTACCATAATGAACACTGAGACTGTTAACATGATCTGTGTGACAGCTTCATGCTTTAGACATTCTGTATATGATGATATTTACTTTATATGAGTTAATTTCCCCAGCCTCTTGTGTACATACAGCAGCTTTGTGTTACTAATAACATATAAAATAAATCAATTTAAATACATACAATTATACAGTTTAAGTATTCATGTGTTGTCCCTTATTAATTTTGCATGCAGGTCCTGAATATGTATCATTAACATGTTTAAACACTGTATTTATTACACTTAATTAATTATGTATTATATTTTTTATATTCCCCAAACACAAACAGCTCAATAACAACTAAAAAGTGACACAAGGTTCAAGTTGAAATCCATGCGATCACACGTCTACATGAGAACTTACGTTAAGTGTTTAATTTAGTTAACCTACTATAAAGAAAGACAGGTATTTTCTCTTTGTATTCTTTATTGTTTTTATGTCTTTTAAAAAATATGAATACTAAAAAAAATTAAGTCAGGTCAGCTTTATTTCTATAGCTCTTTATACAGTACAGATTGTCGAAACAGTGTCAAACAGGAGAAACGTGTGCTAAAAATGCAAGAGGACAATAGAAAACAGTCCGTTTATCAGTTAAAGTCAGTTCTTTCATTGTCTAGTACAGTTCTGTTCCAATAGTTTCTGTGAAATCAAGCCAACAATGTTTACTTGGAATTAAAAAAATAAATAAAACCCAATATAATTTCTGCAGCCATAACTCATGCCAGTATGTTTTTTCACATCAACAAAACGCTATTTAAACAGAACATTTTATTTCTTAATTTTTTATTTATTGAGGAAACAATGATTTTTGATTAGAGCAATATAAAATTGCACTTTAAATAACTGACATGGCTGCTTGACTTCTCTCATAAGGCTGAGCTGGATCAGATCTGAGAGAATGTGTGTGAGTTTGAGTCTGAGAGCCGCTGGGCTTTGCTTTGACCTGTAACTGTGAAGCTGATCTGAGGTCAGTCTGCAGATCTAACACAGACCGTGAAGCTGCTCTTTTGACATGTCTGCTGGAGTCGTGCAGGTAAGCTGCGCCTGCGGTGGTCTCTCATGCCAACGGGGTTTCGAGGGGCTGATTTTTACCTGAACTCAAGGCAAAGCTTGCCGTCTCAGCGGTCGCTCCCACAAGCCCTTTACTGGCCGGCCAGCTTCGCTCTATTCTCTCTGTTTGTGCGCTTCTCTCTCTGTTCCTCTAGGCATTCAGGTTGAAGCCTATTGCCGCGATCAGAACGAATAAGCTTTTTAGCAGACGCGGGCCAGCACCTTGCCTGAGGATAGGGGCAGTGTTGCCCAGGGCAGGAGAGGTAGCGGCGGCCGGACGGCTTCCAGACGAGGCTTTAGTGAGTCCAGCACCAGAGTGGATCTGACAGGTGAGAGGCCACCGCCGGCTCTAATGATGCTGCTGCGGGGCAGGGTGTGCGGCCAGTCAGCAGTCAGATCTATAAATCATGGAGATTGGGCCACTGGGTGAAGGACGCTACCCTTCATGAAGGATGGGACCAGTTCAAGAGATACAGTATAGTTCACACAAACTCAGGCTCAGAGTCATCAACAGATGGAACATTAATCTTCAAAGCTGCTCACAAATTATGTGATTTATAACAGATTTGAATGTGTGCAGTTAGTGTTGTCACATTACCAAAATTTCAGGTAACACTTTATTTTAAGGTGATGTTATTGCACATGTTGTATGTAGTAATAACAGTAAACTGTGCATTATTACAAGCAACTAACCTTAAACCAAACTCAAACCTATTGTCAGCACATGTATTTAATTAATATTACTCAGTACTTATTTATGTAATTACACTGTAATAACATGAGCTTAAAATAAAGCTACTTTATTTTAACTACCTAACTATTTAAAAACAAAAAAAAAATGCATTTATTATTAGTGATGGACTGTGTTGTGGTGATCATGTCAATGATTGTGATTTCAGATTCAGTGCTGCATTTTAATACGGCTGTCACTCCTGAAACTTTGCAGCATGATAAATAAAACTTTTATTAAATTGTTAACGGGTTAAAAAACATAAAACGAGCAAATCACTTGAGCTGACAATCATTTGACTCACTGAGTTCTGCACTCTTGGAAAAAAACTCTTTATTATCAAAAAGCTGTTTTCACTGAACAACAAATATCTTATTAATAATGTGTTTAGAGTGTGCAGAACTCAGAAGTCCCTCCAGGGAAGTGATAGTGTCTTCACAGAGTACTTATAGAAACACACACAGATGTGTTTGAGTTTAGCCAGTGACTGCAGAAAGCCTGCTAGCATCACATTCTTTACATTTCATTATAGACTTTATTGATAATTGGTAATACCTTTGACAACACTATGTGAACTTACTAATTATATTATTAATGAATAATGGCTTATTTTTCATTCTGCTTCTTAAGCAATCTTGAATCTTTTTTTTTGTGCTCCATGAAGAGTGTCACATGGTTTAGTAATGGTTTAGTGAGTCAAGGATGGAAAGCTTGGCCTGTTAGACGGGTTTTCAGGTTCAGAACAGCTGAATTGAGTTCAATCAAGGTTAAGCTTTAAGGATAAAAGGTTCATGAGTGTAGGCTTCATGACTTTACAAGCTTTTGACATATTAAATAAATATCATTCAGTGTCTATTTCAGTGTGCAGCAGCTTTTTCCACATAATCTAATGCTTCTTTCACGCAATTAAATGTTCTCTAATCCAAACTGTTGCATTTCTTAATTAGAGTAATTAACATCTAACTTCTACTCAGTCAACGGAAAGAAGAGAGAGGATCGAAAAAGTAATGAAGAACAGATGAAGAGGAGACAGACACAATACCAAGTGTTGGAAGAATATTATAATTGAACAAGAAAAAGAATAACTGTTGCTTTTGTATGTGTAGGAAATAAAGTTGATGATAAATGTAACAGCTGTGGTGGTGATTACAGGATATATCTCCAACTATCCTTCAATCTGGCATCCGTCCACTCCATACAGTAATCAGCTTGATTTTCCATGGGTTTGTGCCAAAGAAAATACACAAATATTGTGAGGAATAGAGTGAGAGCGAGACACACTTCCCTCACCACTCTGCATAATGTGCTCTGCATCCCTGATGTTATATAGAAACCTGTTATTTAAAAATGGTACCCCTCAAATAAACATGCATGTGGATGTGGCAAAAACAAACAAACACCTAAATACTCCTCTTCTGATGTAAATGTAACTCCCTACAAATGAATGCAGCCTCCTCAACTACAGGATTCAGTATGAGAGAACAAGTCGTTTTTGTCACTTTCACACTGTATTCATGATGAATTTATGTGCAATGAATGAATGCATCTGTACTGCAATAAATAAATGCTTTTCTTAGTATTTTTGTTTATGGTTTCCAGTCAAAATACCTAAAGATTCTTAAATCAAGATGCATTTTCTACATAAGAAAAATTACATTATTTATTTAATCTTGTATTTAATCTTTCAAGTGTATTTTTTTCTTGTTTTGCAAATTACCTGCCAGTGGAGGGAATTATTCTCTTTTTCCTTTTGCATTAATATTATTTTTCTTGTTTTAAGTAAAATACACTTAATTTAGATCCCAAAAGACTTAATAAGAAAAGTATTTTTTATTTTATTTTATTTATTTTTTTGCAGTGAGAGATGAATGAACGAGGTTTTTATACGTGGCTTGTGCTTTAAAAAGGGGGCGGAGACTGAAAGTAGCTCTGTGTTTACTGAAGAGAGTCTGCTCCTGACCAGGTCAGGTCCACAGTGTAGGTCACCACAGTAACTGACTCTGAGTATGAGTTACCTCTCTCTCAGAAACAGCCTCGACTTACCCTGCTTTCTCAGGTCTGACAAACCTCTCATTCTCAAACACAAAACCCACACTTTCCCTCATTTTTAGGGTTAATATACTAGTTTTTTGCTTTTTGTTTTTTTCTGAAATGGGCCTCAGTTGACTCAGTTGACTAGTTCTTGCTCTGTGAATTTCATTACTACCAAATACAAATTCATTGTTTATTGGAGGCTTTTGAAGTGTAAAGTGGTCTTCAGGGGATCCTTTTTGCATTTCCAGGGTTGGGGTAAAGTTTTATAGAACTGAACAGAAACTATATCATTTTTGCATTCCAATTTGCTCCAAAGCCAAAAAAAAAACATAAATAATAATAATACACATAATAGTGTTTATATTGCCTTACAGCAAAACAAGTGTTTAGAGTTTAATTTCAGTGGTCAGAAAAAATATGGCAAATGTATGCCATTGTCTCAGATGTTGTGTTAGAAACACTCACATTAATGTTTTGTAATTTAATACCAAAAATATAGTGTTGTACATCTTATATAAATGAATATGTAAGATTTACCATGTTAGTGGGATAGTTCACCCAAAAATTTCACCATTTTGTTGTTCCAACCCGTCTGAGGAAGGTATTTTGAAGAATACCGATAATCAAACAGTTGATGTAGCCATTGACTTCAATAGTTTTGGAAAAAAATAAGTAAAAGAATTTCCATTTCTGGGTGAACTATCCCTGTAATAACTGTGGAAACATGTCATGTGAACAGTTCATCGGTCATCTGTTCTTGTGATGTCATCAGCCGGTCAGCATGACATCATTCTCCTCCTCAGTCATGTGACATTCACTGCTCAGGTGATTGGTTCAAAACAACCTGTATTCAGAAGCGAGTCTCCATGATGAACGACAGAAGTAACGAGATCAAATGAAGAGTGAATTGCCATGTTAGGGTGAATGTTCCTTTAATCTGTGATCGTGGCTTGTGATGACGTTATTTTCTCCACTCTACGGTTCATGGAGCAGGGCTGATGGAATCTAAGAAGCACACTGTTATCAGCACATGCTAATATTTCAGCGGTGTCACCTTGATGTATGACATGGACTGAAACAAAGATTGTTTGCATGATTTACAGCAGCCCTTTTGTCCTTTGGCTAAAACTAGAAAACAACACACAGTACATGTGTACATTACATACTTGGATGGCCGCGTCTGGCCGCCGGCGCTCTGGTTCGGTTCGGTCAAAAGCCCCGGCGCCGTCTCCGTCCTCGCTGGCCTCATTCTGTCCCCTGCACAGGGACCTGAGAACACACACAGACAGTCACCTTGCATCTGCCCGCTGATTAATCACACGCACCCGCTCCTCCTGACTAGTCCTGTGTGTTTATTTAGAGTAACCCTTAGCCAGTCACGCTTGACCCAAAACTATCAGCTGCGGCCAAGCAGAAATACAGGAGATGTGTTGTGAAGGTGGGTGGGGGAGATTCAGACAGACTGCCGCCTCCTCAGACCCCTGCTGTTTATTCTCTCCGCTGACATGAGAAGGGAAATCTTTGACCTCTTAGTGAGCAGGCCAGTCTGTCGTCCATCTAGAGTCGCCCTCCAATGAGGACAAACTCTCAATGTAGAAAAAATCATGCCAGCTTCAGCAGAAATACACTGTGATACTACCACAGTACCATGTGTAAAAGATTAATACCGTGATACTTTTCGGTCTTAAAGGGCTATTCAAATTCAGTGATATGGATCTGACACCGCACTGACGCTATCAGATGAGAACAAAACTGAATTGAGCTGAATAACAACTCTAGTGTCATGCGTGGAGTTACTTCATGGCTAAAAGAATGGTTTAAATGTTACTTTCCTAAATAAGCCGACTTTACTGAAGTCAACAGTACTTTTTAAACACATTAATTTATACCCAAATTAGTTTTCTATGTGTTAAATTGGGTGGAAATAGCTCTTTGAGGTGACACATTGCAATAATGTGCAGATGAACTAAAGTGGTTTAATTGCAACATTGCCACTGTTATTGAATTGAAATAATCAACATTATTGTCATAGAATCAAATGTATTTAGAAATAGATAAAATTTGCACCAGCTATATGTTTAGGTATGTTATTTAACTGAACTGAATTGAATAGCAGCACTATCAACTTATGAAGAGCTTGTTTAGTCACTGACAGTTTTAACCTAAAATGATGACATCTAAATTACCTGCTTTTATTAAAGTCAAAAATATTATGTAATGTTGTTGAATCAACCTAAATGCATTAATTTATAACAAAACCTTTTATGGGATACCTTATACCTTTTAAACCAGGACGCTCTGAGGGGTCAGCATCATCTCTTCCCAGGTGTTCGGGATCCAGACTGGAGCTTGTGTAAATCCTAGTTACCACGGGATGTCAAAAAGCTCTACCTCCTTTAGTGGACTTTGCTATCCTAGGAACTACCAAATGTCCAGCGTTTTATGACCTTAGAGAGCGTGATGGATTGTAACGTGGTAGAAGGCTAGTTAGGTACGCAGGAGCTAAACCATTTAGGAGCTTATAGGTAAGTAATGATAATTTGTAACTGATACATAACTTAATAGGTAGCCAGTGCAGAGACCAGTAAAATTGGGGTAATATGATCATATTTTCTTGACCTGGTAAGGACTCTAGCTGCTGCATTTTGGACGACCTGTAGCTTGTTTATTGAAGATGCTGGACAACCACCTAGAAGTGTGTTACAATGCTCCAGTCTAGAGGTCATAAATACATGAACTAGCTTTTCTGCATCAGAAACAGATAACATGTTTTGTAGCTTGGCAATGTTTCTAAGATGGAAGAATGCAGTTTTTGTAACATGGGAAATATGGTTTGCAAAAGACAAGTTGCTGTCTAATATAACACCCAGATTTTTGTTTGTAGATGAAGTAACAGTACATCCGTCTAGTTGCAAACTGTAGTCTGTCAGGGTTCGGGGCTAATCACCTGCCTTTTGGGGTTGTGAATGTGTGTTTGGATGGTTTGACAGCTCACTGCGTCTGCCTGTTTGATTTGAGTTTTCCCTTGCCCTCCTTGTTTCTCCGTTGTTAACCTTAATTGTTCGTCACCTGCTCTCAGTGTTCTTCTAATTTCTTCCCTTTATAATTCCCTGTGTTTCTCTGTCCATTGATGTCAGACACTGTAATATGCTCTGGTCCCCTCCCTGCTTACCGTGGTGACGAGATGCATAGCAGATTGTCATCACTCAATGGCTGGATGTCTAAGTGGTGCCCACAGAATAACATAGATTTCATAGACAATTGGACGAGCTTTTGGGGCAGACCTGACCTGTTGAAAAGAGATGGTCTTCATCCCTCCTGGGGTGGCGCCACTCTTCTCTCTAGAAATATGGAAAATAGTCTTAGAGTTTATACTTGACTAACTGGGGCCCAGGTTATGAAGCAGACAAACTGGCTAAACCGATCGTCAGCTAGCTGCCTCCCGTCACAGAGGTCAGTTAATTCTCAGCACATAGAGACTCTTTCACCTAGATATCACACTATAGAGACTGTGTCTGTTCCCCAAACTATAAAATACAAAAAATGTCCAAACCAAGTTAAGATTAACAATTTAATTGAGGTTCAACAAATAAAAAACAGATGCAATATGGATAAACAAATGATAAAGCTTGGCTTATTGAATATCAGATCCCTTTCTACGAAAACACTTTTTGTAAATAATATGATCACTGATCATAATATAGATGTACTCTGTTTGACAGAAACCTGGCTAAAACCTGATGATTACATTATTTTAAATGAGTCCACCCCCCAAGATTACTGTTCTAAACATGAGCCGCGTCTAAAAGGCAAAGGGGGAGGTGTTGCTTAAATTTATAACAACGTTTTCAGGATTTCTCAGAGGGCAGGCTTCAAGTATAACTCGTTTGAAGTAATGGTGCTTCATATAACATTATCCAGAGAAACAAATGTTAATGATAAATCCCCTGTTATGTTTGTACTGGCTACTGTATAACGGCCACCAGGGCACCATACAGACTTTATTAAAGAGTTTGGTGATTTTACATCCGAGTTAGTTCTTGCTGCAGATAAAGTTTTAATAGTTGGTGATTTTAATATCCATGTTGATAATGAAAAAGATGCATTGGGATCAGCATTTATAGACATTCTGAACTCTATTGGGGTTAGACAACACGTTTCAGGACCTACTCATGGAATCTGAGATATCATCACTTGGCTGAATAATTTCAACACTATCATAGTGTTGAAATTATTCAGCCAAGTGATGATATCTCAGATCATTATTTAGTTCTGTGCAAACTTCATATAGCCAAAATTGAAAATTCTACTTCTTGTTACAAGTATGGAAGAACCATCACTTCTACCACAAAAGACTGCTTTTTAAGTTATCTTCCTGATGTATCCAAATTCCTTAGCATATCCAAAACCTCAGAACAACTTGATGATGTAACAGATACTATGGACTCTTTCTTTTCTAGCACTTTAAATAAAGTTGCTCCTTTATGCTTAAGGAAGGTTAAGGAAAACAGTTTGTCACCATGGTATAATGAGCATACTCACACCCTAAAGAGAGCAATCCCGAAAAATAGAGCGCAGCTGGAGGAAAACCAAACTAGAGGTATTTCGTATTGCTTGGCGGGAAAGTAACCTATCCTACAGAAAAGCATTAAAAACTGCTAGATCCGATTACTTTTCTTCTCTTTTAGAAGAAAATAAACATAACCCCAGGTATTTATTCAATACAGTGGCTAAATTTACGAAAATTAAAGCCTCAACAAGTGTTGACATTTCCCAACACCACAGCAGTAATGACTTTTTGAACTACTTTACTTCTAAAATCGATACTAGAGATAAAATTGCAACCATTCAGCCATCAGCTACAGTATCACATCAGACAGTGCACTATAGACCCCCTGAGGAACAGTTCCACTCATTGTCTACTATAGGAGAGGAAGAATTGTATAAACTTGTTAAATCATCTAAACCAACAACATGTATGTTAGACCCTATACCATCTAACCTCCTAAAAGAGGTGCTTCCAGAAGTCATAGATCCTCTTCTGACTATTATTAATTCCTCATTGTCATTAGGATATGTCCCCAAAACCTTCAAACTGGCTGTTATTAAGCCTCTCATCAAAAAAACCACAACTTGACCCCAAAGAAATAGTTAATTATAGACCAATCTCGAATCTCACTTTTCTGTCCAAGATACTAGAAAAGGTAGTATTCTCACAATTATATTCCTTCTTAGAGAAAAATGGTATATGTGAGGATTTCCAGTCATGATTTAGACCGTATCATAGTACTGAGACTGCTCTCCTTAGAGTTACAAATGATCTGCTCTTATCATCTGATCGTGGGTGTATCTCTCTATTAGTTTTATCGGATCTTAGTGCTGCGTTTGACACAATTGACCACAACATTCTTTTGCATAGACTTGAACACTTTGTTGGCATCAATGGAAGTGCATTAGCATGGTTTAAATCGTACTTATATGACCGCCATCAGTTCGTAGCAGTGAATGAAGATGTATTATATCGATCACAAGTGCAGTATGGAGTACCTCAAGGCTCAGTACTAGGGCAGCTACTCTTCACGCTTTATATGTTACCCTTGGGAGATATCATCAGGAAACATGGTGTTAGCTTTCACTGTTATGCTGATGATACTCAGCTCTATATTTCTTCGCGGCCCGGTGAAACACACCAATTTGAAAAACGAATGGAATGCATAGTTGATATAAAAAACTGGATGACGAGTAATTTCTTACTGCTAAATTCTGAAAAAACAGAGGTGTTAATTATAGGACCTAAAAACTCTGCTTGTAATAACTTAGAACACTGTCTAAGACTTGATGGTTGCTCTGTCAATTCTTCATCATCAGTTAGGAACCTAGGTGTGCTATTTGATCGCGATCTTTCCTTAGAAAGCCACGTTTCTAGCATTTGTAAAACTGCATTTTTCCATCTCAAAAATATATCTAAATTACGGCCTATGCTCTCTATGTCAAATGCAGAAATGTTAATCCATGCATTTATGACCTCGAGGTTAGATTATTGTAATGCTTTATTGGGTGGTTGTTCTGCTCGCTTAGTAAACAAACTACAGCTAATACAAAATGCAGCAGCAAGAGTTCTTACTAAAACCAGGAAGTATGACCATATTAGCCCGGTCCTGTCAACACTGCACTGGCTCCCTATCAAACATCGTATAGATTTTAAAATATTGCTTATTACTTATGAAGCCCTGAATGGTTTAGAACCTCAGTATTTGAATGAGCTCCTTTTACATTATAATCCTCTACGTCCACTGTGTTCTCAAAACTCAGGCAATTTGATAATACCTAGAATATCAAAATCAACTGCGGGCGGCAGATCCTTTTCCTATTTGGCGCCTAAACTCTGGAATAACCTACCTAACATTGTTCGGGAGGCAGACACACTCTTGCAGTTTAAATCTAGATTAAAGACCCATCTCTTTAACCTGGCTTACACATAACATACTAATATGCTTTTAATATCCAAATCCGTTAAAGGATTTTTAGATTGCATTAATTAGGTAAACCGGAACCAGAAACACTTCCCATAACACCCTATGTACTTACTACATTATTAGAAGATGCATCTACGCATCTACGCTAATATTTGTCTATTTCTCTCTTATTCCGAGGTCACCGTAGCCACCAGATCCAGTCTGTATCCAGATCAGAGGGTCACTGCAGTCACCCGGATCCAGTACGTATCCAGACCAGATGGTGGATCAGCAACTAGAAAGGACCTCTACATCCCTGAAAGACAGCGGAGACCAGGACAACTAGAGCCCCAGATACAGATCCCCTGTAAAGACCTTGTCTCAGAGGACCACCAGGACAAGACCACAGGAAACCGATGATTCTTCTGCACAATTTGACTTTGCTGCAGCCTGGAATTGAACTACTGGTTTCGTCTGGTCAGAGGAGAAATGGCCCCCCAACTGAGCCTGGTTTCTCCCAAGGTTTTTTTCTCCATTCTGTCACCGATGGAGTTTCGGTTCCTTGTCGCTGTCGCCTCTGGCTTGCTTAGTTGGGGTCACTTCATCTACAGCGATATCGTTGACTTGATTGCAAATAAATGCACAGACACTATTTAGCTGAACAGAGATGACATCACTGAATTCAATGATGAACTGCCTTTAACTATCATTTTGCATTATTGACACACTGTTTTCCTAATGAATGTTGTTCAGTTGCTTTGACGCAATGTATTTTGTTTAAAGTGCTATATAAATAAAGGTGACTTGACTTGACTTGACATTGCCAGACTGTTGTAACTCTTACCAATAGCTCGAGCTGGTCTGTGTACTTGTCACAAGGTGACGATCTTTAGGGGCGGAACCAAAATTCGGGAAGTTTGGTTCCGCCCGGAAGTGTTTCCGCCCGGACCGGAAAAACAGAACACCGGAACTTCCGGTAGCGCCGTAAGAAGGAAAATCAGGGAATTCGATGCACCTGTGCCTAGTTAGGGACAGCGGTTGGTGATTGGAGGATACGCTGGACAAGGCAGTACTTAAGGCCAAGTTATTTTACAGTCTGGGAAGCTCTCTTTGGTGTGTGTGAAGCACTGGGTTGTGCCCGTCTTGGTACGCTGCTGGTAGCTGTCTAACTCTCTCTCTCCCTCAGGCTGGAATTGTATGATTGTGAAGACATCGCGAACCTTAAAGGTTGAGAAGTGAACAGATTATACGGCGAACTGAGACGACGTGAAAAAGGGGATTGGAAGTGGCATTGATGTGAGTACTAAGAGCCAGTCGAAAGTGCCCTGTATATTGACCTGGCGTTGTGTAGATCTCTCCAGGAGGAGGAGGGTGGCCCTACCCCTAATATAGTGTGGTGGGAGAGCCGAAGGAATACTTATTGAAGTAGTCGCAACGACGACATCACTAGCTAGGCCGCATATTCCATCGCCAGATCCGAACCAAGCGAAGTGAAGGAAGACGGGTGTCCTTTCCGTACACTGAGTGTGGTGGGTGAGCCTTCGTGCTGTGAAAACCTATAATTTTGACGTGGTGTTGTATATTGCTGTGGGCTGCTGTGTATTGCCGTGTGTCCTGTCAGATAAACCCCCGCCTTCACGCACTTCGGCGTGGGAGGACAAGGAGATTGCTGGTCCTGGCCTAGTTCAGTACAGTATATGTTGTGAGCGTGCTTCAGATCTCCGGAGATAGCACGGTACGCTGTGTCCAGCCCAGAGGTGAAAGCCATCCAAAGCAGAGTAACTGTGTTTTGTGTCTAAGTTGATACCTGTGGAGAGGAAAGGAAAGAGAGTGAGTAACACAAGGAGAAACAGAGGAAACCTGTACTTACAGTGCGCTGTGTTCAGCCCAGAGGTGAGAGCCATTCAAAGCAAACTAACGGTGCTATTGTGCCCAAGTTGATATCTGTGGAGAGAAAAGGAGAGAGAGGGAATAACACGAGGAGGAATAGAGCGAACCCTGTACTTACAGTACGCTGTGTCCAGCCCAGAGGTGAGAGCCATTCAAAGCAAACTAACTGTGCTATTGTGCCCAAGTTGATACCTGTGGAGAGAAAAGGAGAGAGAGTGAATAACACGAGGAGGAATAGAGCGAACCCTGTACTTACAGTACGCTGTGTCCAGCCCAGAGGTGAGAGCCATTCAAAGCAAACTAACTGTGCTATTGTGCCCAAGTTGATACCTGTGGAGAGGAAAGGAGAGAGAGAGTGAATAACACGAGGAGGAATAGAGCGAACCCTGTACTTACAGTACGCTGTGTCCAGCCCAGAGGTGAGAGCCATTCAAAGCAAACTAACTGTGCTATTGTGCCCAAGTTGATACCTGTGGAGAGAAAAGGAGAGAGAGTGGGTAACACGAGGAGAGACTGAGGGAACCTGTACTTACGCCGCTGCCTGTGGAGAAAGAGAAAGCGAGTGAGCACCCAAGGAACGAACTGTGTGAACCAGTACTTACTGTGAGCTGTAATCAGCGAAGAGGTGAGAGCAAAACCAAGCTGAACTAACTGTGCCTGTGTGTCCCAGCCGCTGCCTGTGGAGAAAGAGAAAGCGAGTGAGCACCCAAGGAACGAACTGTGTGAACCAGTACTTACTGTGAGCTGTAATCAGCGAAGAGGTGAGAGCAAAACCAAGCTGAACTAACTGTGCCTGTGTGTCCCAGCCGTTGCCTGTGGAGAAAGAGAAAGAGCGTGAGCACCCAAGGAACGAACTGGGTGAATCAGTACTTACTGTGAGCTGTAATCAGCGAAGAGCCGTTGCCTGTGGAGGAAGAGAAAGAGAGTGGGCACCTCGAGAACGAACTGAGTGAACCAGTACTTACCGTGAGCTGTATTCAGCGAAGAGGAGGAAGAAGGAGGGCGCTACGGATACCTAAGACTCAGGCCGGGGCCCGAGCCCCACGCCCCGGATCCCCGTGGCCCCCTTGCTCCCTGACCTCTTCCCGGCCATAGCCCATCTGGAGGGCCGAGTCAGAGTTTAGTTTTAATTGCCCTTTCCCTATTCCCTAAGCTATTTTTAAATATTTAAATAAAGATTGTTTTATCACTTACTTGTTCTCGTGTTGCTTGGCCATTGGGTCGGGTTTGGGGACCTCCTCGAGGTGGAAGTTGAGAAGGGGTGTGGCTTAGTTAAAGCATAGCCAGCCCCTGGGTGTGACAGATTTGGCGTAGTCGGCAGGGTTTTCCACCTCGAGTTGAGTAACCAAGGTCGTCCAATGACCGACAACGCGGGGCTTTCAGCCCAACCCCGTGCCATGCCCGTTTTTATGGGGAGCCCCTGGATTCAAAAATATGGGGGGACAGAATCCGAGGTACGATTGTCTGAATGGAAGGCTCAACTAGAGTACTTGGCCGACCTACAGGGCCTTAGTGCAGCCCAGCGGCTTCAATTTGTGTTAAACTCCCTGGATGGAGAAGCGCGGCGAGAGGTGCATGCCGCCCCCGAAGCCGTTAGAGCCAACGCCCAAACCGTGTTCCAGTTCCTCACTGAACAGTATGGTGACCACACCCCCGTAGCTGTCCTTCGCTCCCAGTTCTTCAATTGTAAGCAGGGCCCCCGCCAACCGATTAGAGCTTTCGCCCTGAGGTTGCGAGAGCAATTCGCCCGACTACAGACCCGTCGGGACCACGGGTTGGGAGATGGAGAGACTCTATTGCGGGACCAGTTTCTTCTGGGGTTGAAGGAGGGTCCGGTGAGACAGAGCCTACGTATCCAGTTTCGAAGGGACCCGGGTCTTACGTTCGAAGATCTGAAGAAAGAGGCACTGGCCCTGGAAGGTGATGAGACTGAGGTGAGTGGTTCCCCAGTGTGTGCGGTTGTCAGTGAAGTAGCACCAGCACAACCCGGAGGCCCTGACTGGAAGCAAGCACTGAAGGCTGAACTTTTGAAAGATGTCCGCGATCAGATGTCTGAACTGTCTAAAGCCCTCGTAGGAGAATTGCGCCAAGGACGGGCGCGGGAGGAACCACGGCCGGCGCCCCGAGACCGAGTGTACTCAGAGGGAGGCCGAGAGCCGTTCAGGCGCCCGAACCACTTTAACCGGCCCCGTTTCGAATGGGACGAGCAAGGGCGACCCATCTGCAACCGCTGTGGCAAACCAGGTCACTATAGCCGCCAGTGTGGGCCCCGCAGGGCGTCAGAAGGGGGTTTTTAGGTCGGCCGGCCACTGTGGGTCGTGTGGCCGGGACCCCTCGAGAAGACCCTGGAAGAGGATATGGCTCTAGGAGCCAGATGATTGGGCGTAGCCCCGTGGCGAAGGTGAGAGTGTGCGGCAAGGAGATTCAATGCCTGGTAGACACAGGCTCCCAAGTGACGTTGTTTGCTGAGAGTTTATCCGAAGAAGTGTTTGGGAAACAAGGGGCACCAGGGGCGGAGGCCCCCTGGCTTACTCTGAAGGGCGCAAACGGCCTCGACATCCCATATATTGGCTACCGATTGACGGACCTAGAGGTTCACGGAGTGATGGTCCCCCAGAAAGGTGTGATTATCGTGCAAGACCATTGTCTGGGTGCACATCGAGCCCTGTTGGGCATGAATGTCCTCGCTGATTGCTGGGAAGAGCTATTTCGGGCTAGGCCCGTATCGAAGATACCACCTGCAGAGAGGCCCAAGTGGGAGTGTGTGGTAGTTGACTGTCGAAGGGTGCAAATGAGCCAAGTCCGCAGGGAACAGGAAGAGGTAGGAAGAGTGATGTGTCGTTTTGCTTTGTCTGTCCCCGCAAAAAGTGAGGCTGTTGTGTGGGCGCGAGTACCGCCCCGAAGAGCGGGCCCAGAAGAGTGGGTGCTGGTGGAGCCCCATGTGGATTGTCCACAAGTGGAAGTGGCACGAGGACTATCGACGGTCCGGCGGGGGAGAGTCCCCGTGAGGATACGGAATGTACATCCATACGCGGTGCAACTACATCGGCACCAACGATTAGCCCGTCTGACAACGGTTACATCCCACCAAGTAAGGGAAGAGAGGGATATTAGTTTTCGTCAGGTGTGCCCCACTGTCATCGAGGTGGCCCTGACACAAGTAGACACCCCATGGGGTGGTATGGAGAGGAGTGTGCCGAGCCACCTGGCGGGTGAGTCGTTACAAGGGGAGGATTTAGAGCAGGCACAGACACAGAAGTTACAGGCCCTCCTTCGGAGATGGCAGCATGTGTTCGCCACCCACGATGAAGACTACGGATGCACCCAGGTGGTACAACATCATATACCTACCGGGGATGCAGGGCCCAGCCGGGAGAGGTATCGCCCAATTCCGCCCACTTTGTATACCGAGGTACGTACACTCCTGCAAGGCATGCTGAAGCAAGGAGTTGTTAGGGAAAGCAGCAGCCCGTGGGCGGCCCCCATAGTGCTGGTGCAAAAGAAGACGGGGGCTTGGAGATTCTGCGTGGACTACCGTAAGCTGAACCTCGTGACTAAGAAAGACGCTTTCCCTTTGCCACGGATCGAAGATTCGCTTGCCAGCCTCACGCAGTCGGCATGGTACTCTACCCTAGATTTGGCCAGTGGCTACTGGCAGGTGCAGGTGGCCGAAGCAGACCGGGAGAAGACTGCCTTTACAACCCCGTTTGGACTATTTGAATGGGACCGGATGCCTTTCGGGCTCTGTAACGCTCCGGCCACCTTCCAGCGGCTGATGCAGCGGTGCTTGGGAGGTCAGTTAATGGAGTCAGTATTAGTTTACCTGGATGATGTGATTGTCTACTCCCCAGATTTTGATTCACACCTGAGGCACCTCGAGGAAGTCTTTCGGGCCATGGAGAAGTACGGATTGAAACTACAGCCCAATAAGTGTCACTTACTACGGAGAGAAGTCAACTTTCTGGGCCACGTGGTCAGTGCGGCTGGAGTGTCCGTAGATCCTGGAAAGGTATCGGCCGTGAAGGACTGGAAGGCCCCGAGGACAGTGAGGCAAGTGCGATCCTTTTTAGGATTTGTGGGATACTATAGGCGTTTCATAAAGGACTTTTCAAAAATTGCTAAACCCCTTAATCAGTTGCTGGTTGGCACAGGTCGTAACCGGGGCCGGGGGTCGCCCAACGTAGACTGGGATGCAAATTGTGAGTCGGCGTTCCAGACATTGAAGCAGGAGCTGCTACAGGCCCCTATCTTGGCATACGCAGATTTCACAAAACCATTCCTTTTGTATACAGATGCCAGCAATCTCGGGCTGGGAGCGGTGTTGGCTCAACGGCAGGACGGAGTTGAGAGGGTCATCGCGTACGCCAGCCGGAGCCTCCACCCAGCCGAGAGGAACGATGCGAACTATAGTTCTTTCAAATTGGAGCTGCTGGCGTTGAAGTGGGCCCTAAGTGAGAAATTTAAAGACTACCTCTGGGGTGCCAAGGTGACGATCATTACAGACAATAACCCATTAGTACACTTACAGACGGCGAAGCTGGGAGCCGTGGAGCAGCGGTGGGTGGCCCAACTGGCCAACTTTGACTATCAACTACAGTACCGACCAGGGCGTGAACACATGAACGCGGACGTCCTCTCAAGGCTGCCCGAAGCGGAAAGCCCCGGAGGGGCCAGCCCGGAGGAGGGCTATATGGTAGGAGCAGTAGAGGCACCAGGCAGCAGACAAGAGGCCGTGCCTGAGAACTGGGGATGGGATCCCCGTCGGTGGAGGGAGAGACAGGCCAGGGATCAAGATGTGCGGCTGGTAAGAGAATGGCTGGAACAGGGCCGACGGCTGACGCCAGCGGAGAGGTTAGCCCAGACGGATACTGGGAGGAGGCTGCTGGGGCAATGGGACAGGCTGGAGCTGAGAGATGGCGTTTTGTGCAGAAGGGTCAGTGACCCGAAGTTGGGCGAAGAAGTACGCCAGATCGTGGTACCCGCAGATGAGGTAACGGCTTTAGTTTCGGCGTACCACAACCAGTTGGGGCATCAGGGACAGGAGAGGACCGTGTCCCTGCTTAGGAGATTCTTCTTTTGGCCCGGGCTAGAGGCATCGGTGCACGCCCTAATTCAAGCTTGCCCGAGATGCATATTGTTTAAGTCCAGACGGGAGGTCCGAGCGCCAATGGTACCCATCCATGCGAAGGCCCCCCTTCATATCATGGCTATGGACTTCTTGACACTGGGCCGACCACGAGATCGCTACCAGAACATCTTGGTAATAACGGATTTGTTCACAAAGTACGCTTGGGCTATCCCCACCCTCGACCAGACTGCAACCACCACCGCTACAGTTTTATGGCGGGCCGTCTTCCAGACGTTCGGATGCCCGGAGTTTCTGCACTCCGATCAAGGAGCCAACTTTGAGTCCAGGGTAATTAGAGAACTATGCCAGTTGTACGGTTGCACGAAAACTCACACCACTTCGTATCATCCTCAGGGGAACGGCGGCTGTGAGAGATTCAATCAGACCCTATTGGGGCTGCTGGGGACCTTGGACCAACAACGGCAGGACGATTGGGTGAGTGCCTTGCCAAACCTCCTACAGGCCTATAACAACAGTATACATAGTACTACGGGTTACGCTCCCACTTACCTGATGTTTGGCAGACACATACGAATGCCTACTGACCTGGTCCTAGGAGTGATAGCCGACCAAGAGGAAGCAAGTGTAACGGAGTGGGTGGGGCGCCATCACCAGCGCTTGCATTTCGCCTACGAGCAGGTGTCGAAAAGGATACAGACGGCAGGAGAGAAAAGTAAGCGGTTGTATGATCGGACTGCTAGAGAAGCCCCTCTACTGCCAGGAGAGAGGGTGTTGGTGAGAGATAATCGGCGGCAGGGGAAGGGGAAACTGAGTGACCGTTGGGAGGCCACCCCTTATGTAGTCTGCCGGCAGCAGAGGCCGGGGCAGCCGGTCTATACCATCCGGCCAGAAGGGAAGTCAGGCCCCGACCGTGTGGTGCACCGGAACATGATTCGCCCATGCCCTAACTACCCTGAAGCCGTGGAAGAAGTCCCCACGGAACCTGTACCAGCGGCCCCCTGGATTGAAGGTTGGGCTGTGGTACCAGGGAGACCCGTGGTGGCACCACCCCCGATCGCCCCGAGAGAACCAGAAGCAGCCCCTGAACAAGCTGAGCCCGATTCACCAGTGAGACGATCCCAGCGAGAGAACCGAGGCCGACCCCCTGCCCGCTATGGGGAGTGGACAGCCCGAGGACGTTCTAGGGACTAGAACGGATTGGCGGGGGAGGATGTCACAAGGTGACGATCTTTAGGGGCGGAACCAAAATTCGGGAAGTTTGGTTCCGCCCGGAAGTGTTTCCGCCCGGACCGGAAAAACAGAACACCGGAACTTCCGGTAGCGCCGTAAGAAGGAAAATCAGGGAATTCGATGCACCTGTGCCTAGTTAGGGACAGCGGTTGGTGATTGGAGGATACGCTGGACAAGGCAGTACTTAAGGCCAAGTTATTTTACAGTCTGGGAAGCTCTCTTTGGTGTGTGTGAAGCACTGGGTTGTGCCCGTCTTGGTACGCTGCTGGTAGCTGTCTAACTCTCTCTCTCCCTCAGGCTGGAATTGTATGATTGTGAAGACATCGCGAACCTTAAAGGTTGAGAAGTGAACAGATTATACGGCGAACTGAGACGACGTGAAAAAGGGGATTGGAAGTGGCATTGATGTGAGTACTAAGAGCCAGTCGAAAGTGCCCTGTATATTGACCTGGCGTTGTGTAGATCTCTCCAGGAGGAGGAGGGTGGCCCTACCCCTAATATAGTGTGGTGGGAGAGCCGAAGGAATACTTATTGAAGTAGTCGCAACGACGACATCACTAGCTAGGCCGCATATTCCATCGCCAGATCCGAACCAAGCGAAGTGAAGGAAGACGGGTGTCCTTTCCGTACACTGAGTGTGGTGGGTGAGCCTTCGTGCTGTGAAAACCTATAATTTTGACGTGGTGTTGTATATTGCTGTGGGCTGCTGTGTATTGCCGTGTGTCCTGTCAGATAAACCCCCGCCTTCACGCACTTCGGCGTGGGAGGACAAGGAGATTGCTGGTCCTGGCCTAGTTCAGTACAGTATATGTTGTGAGCGTGCTTCAGATCTCCGGAGATAGCACGGTACGCTGTGTCCAGCCCAGAGGTGAAAGCCATCCAAAGCAGAGTAACTGTGTTTTGTGTCTAAGTTGATACCTGTGGAGAGGAAAGGAAAGAGAGTGAGTAACACAAGGAGAAACAGAGGAAACCTGTACTTACAGTGCGCTGTGTTCAGCCCAGAGGTGAGAGCCATTCAAAGCAAACTAACGGTGCTATTGTGCCCAAGTTGATATCTGTGGAGAGAAAAGGAGAGAGAGGGAATAACACGAGGAGGAATAGAGCGAACCCTGTACTTACAGTACGCTGTGTCCAGCCCAGAGGTGAGAGCCATTCAAAGCAAACTAACTGTGCTATTGTGCCCAAGTTGATACCTGTGGAGAGAAAAGGAGAGAGAGTGAATAACACGAGGAGGAATAGAGCGAACCCTGTACTTACAGTACGCTGTGTCCAGCCCAGAGGTGAGAGCCATTCAAAGCAAACTAACTGTGCTATTGTGCCCAAGTTGATACCTGTGGAGAGGAAAGGAGAGAGAGAGTGAATAACACGAGGAGGAATAGAGCGAACCCTGTACTTACAGTACGCTGTGTCCAGCCCAGAGGTGAGAGCCATTCAAAGCAAACTAACTGTGCTATTGTGCCCAAGTTGATACCTGTGGAGAGAAAAGGAGAGAGAGTGGGTAACACGAGGAGAGACTGAGGGAACCTGTACTTACGCCGCTGCCTGTGGAGAAAGAGAAAGCGAGTGAGCACCCAAGGAACGAACTGTGTGAACCAGTACTTACTGTGAGCTGTAATCAGCGAAGAGGTGAGAGCAAAACCAAGCTGAACTAACTGTGCCTGTGTGTCCCAGCCGCTGCCTGTGGAGAAAGAGAAAGCGAGTGAGCACCCAAGGAACGAACTGTGTGAACCAGTACTTACTGTGAGCTGTAATCAGCGAAGAGGTGAGAGCAAAACCAAGCTGAACTAACTGTGCCTGTGTGTCCCAGCCGTTGCCTGTGGAGAAAGAGAAAGAGCGTGAGCACCCAAGGAACGAACTGGGTGAATCAGTACTTACTGTGAGCTGTAATCAGCGAAGAGCCGTTGCCTGTGGAGGAAGAGAAAGAGAGTGGGCACCTCGAGAACGAACTGAGTGAACCAGTACTTACCGTGAGCTGTATTCAGCGAAGAGGAGGAAGAAGGAGGGCGCTACGGATACCTAAGACTCAGGCCGGGGCCCGAGCCCCACGCCCCGGATCCCCGTGGCCCCCTTGCTCCCTGACCTCTTCCCGGCCATAGCCCATCTGGAGGGCCGAGTCAGAGTTTAGTTTTAATTGCCCTTTCCCTATTCCCTAAGCTATTTTTAAATATTTAAATAAAGATTGTTTTATCACTTACTTGTTCTCGTGTTGCTTGGCCATTGGGTCGGGTTTGGGGACCTCCTCGAGGTGGAAGTTGAGAAGGGGTGTGGCTTAGTTAAAGCATAGCCAGCCCCTGGGTGTGACATACTCACCTTGTCTTTTCTTGTCTTCAGGCTCCAGTGTCTTTTGCTGTTTTTTTCTGCCTCTTGTTCTCACGAATGCAGTACTCCAAGAAGATTCCAGCACTCATGTCTCTGGTATTCGGCTGTCAAATGAGCTAAACTGTGGAACGATACTCGTCTGCCTTGTCTTATCTGCTTTCAATAAAGCTCAGTGTAACCCGCAACCGAATCCAGCTCGTTTCTCCTGACAGTAGTCTACTAGATTCTGTGTACTGTTTTTTGGTCCAATAATTAATATCTCTGTCTTATACGAATTTAATAACAGAAAATTATTGGTCATCCAATCTTTTACATTTTTAACACACTCTGTTAGCTTAGATAATTTAGAAGTTGAATCTGGTCTTGTTGAGATATATAGCTGAGTATCATCAGCATAACAGTGGAAGCTAATTCCGTATTTTCTAATAATATTACCAAGGGGCAACATAGAAGAGGACTTTGGACAGATCCTTGAGGCACTCCATATTTTACTGGTGATAAATGAGATGATTCCCCATTTAAATAAACACAGTGTTGGGGATATCACACTTAGGTTCTTGTTTCACTCATAATGAATTGTTGTTGAAGATCTAATAACAGCCAGGAATTATCATAACACCACATTATGTACGGTGCTTTGTACCTTGATCAACATTTGTTTCTAAATGAAGTTAGTACAAATGTAACCTTAACTAAAAAGTGGTAATCAGCAATTTAATTAAAATTAAATTACCAGTTTAATTAGATTTTACCATTTTTTTTTCTTCAGTGTGCTTCAGCATATATCTTGTTATGTTGATGATGTCAGATACGGCGATCATTATTTTTATATTACAAAATGCAGCATTTTCAGAAATTACATATGCTGTGAATGCATTTTAATTTCTATATGTAATGGTATCTGGCAATCTGATGAGAAACAAACATTTAAATCACGTTTTATAACAGATACACACTGAACAGAGTTAAATGAAAGAACACGGAAAAGCCTTGAAATACTACATTCTGCATAATCACAGCTATAATCTGCTTGAGAAACCTGATAAATGTGTTTTTAAAAAGCATCAGTAAATACCTGAGAGGACTGGGACTGCACTGTAAATATGATGAAAGAGCATGTTATGTTCACCTTGAATGATTATCTTCTGAAGAACAAGACGTGAGTAGATCACATTTACTGCGTTGGATGTTTATTCATAAGCAGACGTGCTTCAGAAGTCCTCAAAGACATTTTAAAGGCAAGTCCTGACTGAAGAGTGTGTGTGTTTCATGAGTCAGTGAGCAGGGTCTCTCGGCCAGCACAGCTTGTAGGGCTCTGACCCGTGACCTCACACACACACACACTGAGGGCTCGGACGCAGCAGGAGCAAGACAGCAGCAGAATGTGCTTAGATGAAGCACGCAGGTAAACAACACCTTTGTTACAGCATCTGTCCAACGCTGGAGTCCTGCGGTGTGACGGACTCATGACACACAGGACGTTCCAAACACCCTCAACCCTAAACAAACTGTCTGATAACAGATTTATCCCAGATTACAAACAATATTCTCAGAACTTTTATAGAAAGTAACATTTATAGAAAGTTTCAGTTATGATGGTTTGAGATGTCAAACCCCAGACGATGCCAACACTGATCATACATACAAAACTATCACATTTTGCTACAAGTTTGATCTCAACACATAATCATTGCTGTAAATAGTGTTCACTGTTTGTTTTATGTTTGTCATAGTCACCACTGATAAGCTGCTCCTAAATGTAATGTAGAAACTTTCATTTTCTTTGAAGCTGCTTTTGGTATCGTGAAAAGGGTTCTCTTACGAGAGCTCTCTCGTACTGCGTCTTAGCTAAGACGCTACGGGAAAAGTCTCTTTTCACGAAATACTGAAGCAAAAAATTATCCTTAATTTTGTATTTTTGTAAAGCGCATTTGAAGCAGTACACAGCCATCTCTTCAGCGAAGCTCACGCATCGCTGGATCACGGAGGAAGCAAGCGCCGTCTGAGAAAGCATATCAGCAGGACGAGCCATTCTGAAGCTGCTGGCATCGCCGCCTTCCACTGCCGTTCCTGCTGCGCTATCCGGCGCCTATATCCTTTCAATTCTGTTATATCCAGCTGTTCTTTATGTGTGTGTGTGTATGTTCGCCCTGCGACACACACTCGTAAAAGAGCTCGCGTCTTTTTTAAGATGCCTTCCTGCGGCTCGTCAGAGCCCCACTCAGCGAGGGAGACCGGTACGTCATCTGTGTCTCCTGCCTGGGTGAAGATCATGCAGCGCTCGCGCTCGCTGATGGCGGATGCCCCCACTGCGAGCTGTTGCCATGGTGACTCTGAGGACTCGCCTGGCCTTTTTCTCTGAGCCTGCATTCTCAGCTGCACTGAGGCGCCGTAAAAGCATCGCTTCCAGCGGATTCCGGAACCGTCTTCAGCTCAACCGAGCTCGCCGGTTCGCCCTGCTTCACCGGCCCCCCCTGCATCTCTTCCCGGTGGGCAGCGCCCACTGTTTGCCGGCGCGTCGTCCGAGGAAATCGATCTCAGGGCCGCGTCGGGGAAAGAGGACACGCGCTCTCTGCTAGCTTCGGGCAGTGAGGGCTGGGCGAGCTCTGAGGATCTCGCGCCTTCTGCTCAGTAGCCCAGCAGACGAGCTGACATCGAGAAGGAGCCGGGGCGAATGCTCGTGTTTGCCGCGACGAGTCTCGGCCGCGAGTGGTTTGCACCAGCGCCCCCCTTCTCGTTCCCGGCTGGATGGTATTTCCCTTTCGGATGAGCGTACTTCTCAAAGCCCGCCTCATTTCTTCCTGAGCTTCACGAAGAGGTGGCGAAGGCTTGGAACGCTCCATATTCAGCGCGAACTCGTTCGTCTGTCTCACTAGCATTCTCCACACTGATGATGCTAAAAACAGGAACTACCAGTCACTTCCGCCGGTGGAACAGGCGATAGCGACGCACCTTTGTCCGCCCTCTGCTGGACGGCGGCAAAAGCGGTGTTGCCATCTAAAGCCTGCTGTGTGACGCAGCGTCTGCACTACTCGCGATGGCAGCTTCATCGAAGCGCAGGTGTACGAGTTCCGCTGTGGCCGAGCTCTCACCCAAGCGCGCCGCTGTTTCAGTTCCAGGAATTGTGACTGTCTCAGCGTTTTCTGCAACACGCAAGCCTTCACAGTTGCCCGCTTGCCTGCACACAAAAGCCGTTATCACAACAGCTTCAGCAACTCAGCTTGAGATCCCCGTTCTCGCTCTACTGGCCGTCGCCCCTCGCCCCGGGGACCACGGCAGAGGATTACGGTGAGGCCGGGAGCCCCGAAGCCATCCTAGGAAAGCCATCTATGCATGCTGCATGACGCTGCATTTGCCCTACACACGATGGCTGCTTCATCGAAGCGCCGGTGTACGAGTTCCGCTGTGGCCGGGCTCTCACCTAAGCGCGCCGCTGTTTCAGTTCCAGAGATTGTGACTGTTTCAGCGTCTTTTGCAATGCGCAAGCCTGTACGGTTGCCCGCTTGCCTGCACACAAAACCGTTATCACGGCTACCCAGATATTTCCCGAAAAAGGTGTAATTTCTGGTGTCCCGGCCACGGCCGATGGTGCTATAAATGTAGTGACGATGCCCACTGCTCAGTGCCCATCTCCACATATAAGCACAGCCCTTCACACAGGGCTCGCGCCCATAAAAGCGACTCAAGTCGATCACGCGCACTACATAGTAGACGTGCCCACTCCTCAGTGCCCACAATCACTATGTCACACGCGTCATGTGGTTTCTGTAAAAACGAAACCCGTGCACGTTCGTCCGGCCACGGCCGATGGTGCTATGAATGTAGGGACGATGCCCACTCCTCAGTGCCCATCTCCACATGTAAGCACAGCCCTGCACACAGGGCCTACGCCCATAAAAGCGACTCAAGTCGATCGCGCACACTGCATAGTAAGCGTGCCCACCCCTCAGTGCCCACATTTACTATGTCACACGCGTCATGTGGTTTCTGTAAAAACAAAACGCGTGAACGCTCGTCCGGCCACGGCCGATGGTGCTATAAATGCAGTGACGATGCCCACTCCTCAGTGCCCATCTCCACATGTAAGCACAGCCCTGCACACAGGGCTCGCGCACATAAGATCGACACAGATCGGTCGAGCGCGCCGCATAGTAAACGTGCCCACTCCCCAGTGCCCACATACACTATGTCACATACGGCGCGTGGCTTCTGTAAAAACGAGGCCCGTGCACGTACGGTCTGCACAGGCAGACAGCGAGTTGAAAGTGGTAAATGTGCACATATGCAGCCCACACTTACTCGCAGACATATCGAGTCCCACGGGACCTGCTCAGCCTTCCCCCAGTCGGTTAAGCGCCGGGACAGGGTCGAGGAGGAGCGATCTGCCCGCTGTGATCAGCGCGCTCCCCGCCTCAAATGCGCAGCACACCCGAGCGCCGCCGTTGCCCGGTCAACAGAGCGCGCTTCGCATCCAGCCCTTAGCCATTCATGCAGATGCATGGTCAGTGCTTCCAGGGGTTTCGGATTGGGTGCTAGGCATTATAAAGAGAGGCTACTCGCTACAGTTTTTTCAACGCCCTCCGCGCTTTTCAGCGCGCGTCGAAACTACGGTCAAAACAGAAGTAGCACACATACTTCGGGCCGAAATATCAAAACTGTTGAGCAAAGGGGCTGTAGAGCCTGTGTCTCAAGCTCAAAGCGAGGGGGGGCTGTACAGCAGATACTTTCTGGTGCCCAAGAGAGACGGGGGTCTCAGGCCCATACTGGATCTAAGACAGCTGAACAAGGCATTGATGAAACGCAGTTTCAAAATGCTTACGACCAGGAAACTCCTCGCGCAGATTCGCAGAGGGGACTGGTTCATGTCAATAGATCTGAGGGACGCGTATTTTCAAATACAGATAGCGTCAAACCACAGGCGATATTTGAGATTCGCCTTCGAGGGCCAGGCATACCAGTTTACAGTCCTCCGTGGCTCCTCGTACGTTTACGAGGTGCATGGATGCAGCGCTCGCTCCTCTCAGACTCAGAGACATGCGAGTGCTGGATTATTTCGACGACTAGCTGGTTCTGGCCCGATCATGAGCGGAGCTCGTGGACCACAGGGCCGTTTTACTCGATCACCTCAAGAAGCTCGGCCTCAGTGTCAATTGGGCGAAGAGTTCGCTGAACCCCAGTCAGACGATTCTGTTTCTGGGTATAGTTCTGAACTCGTGTTCCATGACGGCGCGGCTGTCACCACAGCGCGTGATGGGCATTCAGCGCGCAGCGAGTATTTTCCGCTGCGGCGCGACCGTGTCGCTCAAACACTGTCAGAAGATGCTGGGCCTCACGGCCTCAGCATCTCCGGCTCTGCAGCTGGGCCTGCTCCGCATGCGCCCCCTGCAGTTCTGGCTGAAGACGTGGGTGCTGCGGAGAGCGTGGGCGTCTGGCCGGCTGCATCTCAAGGTCAATCAGAGCTGTGTCACAGCTCTGGCACCTTGGACAGCGAACGGTTGGTACCGATCAGGTGTAAGCCTGGGGACTTCCCCGAATGTGAAGATGGTGTCGACGGACGCCTCCACTTCGGGATGTGGAGCGCTGCTCGAGGGCAGACCGTCCTTTGGCCTATGGTCAGAATGGGAAAAGCTCCATCATATCAACTGTCTGGAAATGCTGGCAGTGGAGAACGCGCTGATGCGCTTTTGTCCCCAAATCAAGGATCACCACGTCTTAGTCCGTTCGGGCAACATGTCTGTGGTGTCCTACATAAATCGCCAGGGCAGTCTCGGGTCCTGAAACCTGTACAGGCTAGCGGAACGCCTCCTGGTTTGGGCTCAGCGCGACATGCGTTCGCTGAGGGAAGTGCATGTGCCTGGGCTACATAATCTGGGTCCAGACAGGCTGTCCAGAGGCAATGTTCCTACAGGCGAATGGTCTCTACACCCGCAAACAGTCCGGCTGTTGTGGGAGAGATTTGGCAGGGCGGAGGTGGACCTCTTCGCGTCCCACGAAAACGCTCACTGCCCTGCGTTCTTTTACAAGAACAAAAGTGCGCTGTCACGGGAATGGCCGTGCTGCCCGCTTTATGCTTTCCCTCCCGTCTCCCTCCTTCCGCAGGTGATAGAAAGGGTGAGAGAAACGAGATGTTCAATACTGATTGTAGCACCTCTTTTGAGGAACCAACCATGGTTCCCAGATTTGATGCAGTTAGCAGATGTCGCCCCGTGGCCAGTACCGTTGAGGAGGGACCTCCTCTCGCAGGCCAGGGGCTCGATTTGGCACCCTCAACCGGAGTTGTGGTCCCTCCATGTGTGGGCGCTCAACGGTTACCCGCTGATCTCGCAGTGGGAGTGCTGAATACCATCACTCAGGCTGGAGCCCCGTCGCCACGACGTCTGTATGCCTCGAAGTGGTCGGTGTTCTCCAGCTGGTGCACAGCTCGAGGATATTCACCCCTTAGTTGTGAGGTGACGGAGGTTCTCTCCTTCCTACAGGAGCTGTTGGATAAGGGCAGAGCCCCATCCACGCTCAAAGTTTATGTGGCGGCCATCGCAGCGTTTTCTGAAACAGCACTCAGTCAATAGGAAGGAATGATTTGGTCATCCGGTTCCTCAGAGGACCTAGGAGGCTGAATCCTCCCAGACCTCCGTCAGTCCCTATGTGGGACCTCGCGGCGGTTTTGGAGGCCATGAAGGGTCCCCCTTTTGAGCCTATCCAATCGGTTAGCCTTCAGCATCTGTCGTTCAAGACAGTATTCTTGTTGGCTCTCGCTTCGGTGAAGCGTGTGGGTGATTTGCACGCGCTCTCTGTGAGCCAGTCGTGCTTGGAGTTTGGACCTAATGACTCAAGGGTCATACTCAAACCTAGGCACGGTTATGTGCCGAAATCCCTCAACACGCCATTTCGGGCTCAGGTTATTGCCCTGTCTGCCCTGCCGGTGTCATGAGAGGATAGAGACTCGAGTCTTCTTTGCCCTGTCAGGGTTTTAAGAGCTTATGTGTCTCGCTCTGCTGCCTTTCGGCAGACGGAGCAGCTGTTTGTCTCGTTCGGTGGACGTTCCAAGGGAATGGCTGTTTCGAGACAGACTCTATCCAGATGGATAGTTGACGCCATAGCGTTAGCTTACGCTTCCAGGGGCCATCAGTGCCCGTTGGGCGTCAGAGCACACTCCACAAGAGGCGTCGCCTCGTGGTGGGCGTGGTCTACTGGGATCTCCTTGCAGGATATATGTATGGCGGCAGGTTGGGCCTCGCCGTCTACATTTATCAGGTTCTATAACCTGGAGGTTCCCGCCTTGCAAGCAAGGCTGCTGTCGGTATAGTCGAATCAGGGCCCTGAGGGGAATTCTGAGTTCATGAGCGCTATGCGCTGCCGACTGTTATATGGGCAGTATTGCGTAAGATCCGCATTGCCACATTGGTCAGGCTTTGCCTCGGCTGTGTGATGTCATATTGCCGCATCTACGGATGTTGCTAGATATGGGACGAAGGGCTTTCCCCCTTTTCTGTCCTGGACTCTCTGTGAGTCCCTCAGGTGACTGTGCACTGTAAATCCTGGGCGTTGCTTCAGGTTTATTGGTGTGCGATCCCTGCGCGCACGGCGTTTTGCATTGGGTTCCCGTAGCTAAGACGCAGTACGAGAGAGCTCTCGTAAGAGAACGTACTCGGTTACTAAACGTAACCTCGGTTCTCTCTAGAAGAGCGAACGAGTACTGCGTTCTCTGCCGTGCGCACGATTCACTCTGGTTTGCTTCCACGATGAAATAAATCAGGTGAGTCAGCCTTTTCGAGCTCCTTTTATAGGTTGGGCCACACCCGTTTCGGCGGGAAGTGGCAAGAAGCGTGCGAAGCGCCCTTATTGGTCTGATGTTGCATCAGCCCGCGCTCGATAGGCTGTGCAGTTGCCGCAGAACAAGCCAATGAGCGAACGAGCCGTCTCGCCTATGGCTGTGTACTGCTGCAAATGCGCTTTACAAAAATACAAAATTAAGGATAATTTTTTGCTTCAGTATTTCGTGAAAAGAGACTTTTCCCGTAGCGTCTTAGCTAAGACGCAGTACTCGTTCCCTCTTCTAGAGAGAACCGAGGTTACGTTTAGTAACCGAGTACGTTATACAAATAAACGTGAACTGAACTGAATAATGTTCTGAGAAAATAATATTTTATAAATTTTTCATGGAACTTCTTTTCTGAAACATTTTAGTTGGACATTCATCGCACATTTTTAAGCATAACCACTAGCTTCAGAGAACATTCAAAAGTAAGGTTCATATAAGGTTTCAAAATAATATATATATATATATATATATTTTTTTTTTTTATGTAACATTCAGGACATTCAGAAATAACATTCTTAGAACATATTTTTGTTTTCTTGTTTCAGAATGTTCAGAGAAAATTCAAAAGTTACATTTGCATAAAACGGAATGTTCCTTTAATAGATGTTTTGAAGAAGAAATAACTTTTTCATAACTCAATGGGAATGTTAGCAAAAAAGATTCATATAAAATTTAACACATTTTTGTTAAATGGGTTCATGAGAACTGTTGTAGCATTGCCATTACATGAGTTATTGAATATTTCAGCTACTGCAATGAATTAATTCCAGGAGAGAGAGAAATGCGAGACCTTATTAACAGAGCTGTGATCTGAGCTGTGTGATATTTCCTGATGCACACAGAAATCTAGAATATTTAACACCATTGTGGATTAGATGGACGTAAAATCCAGATTAATTTGACTTAATCAAAGTGTCAAGGAATCTGTGCTGGTATAAAAGTGAAATATCTCATATGTTAATACTGATAGACAGCGCATGCAGACATAAATCCAATGAATGCACATCCACAGCCAATTCACTTTCACTGGATATAGAGCTTGACAGGGCAGATAACACAGCGTTAAACTTCTCTGCACAAGTCTGAAAATACATGTTGAACTAACCTTCACTTGAATATCCTTGACTAATGCAAGCACATAATGTGCAGTTAGCAGCTGGTTATCTTCTCAGAATAAACCCAGAGCAGGTGATCAGAGTGAACTGGCTTTATTACACAATAAAATAAAGAAACATATACAACAGGGAATGTTTTTAGAACAATGTTCTCTCAGAGTTTTTTCTTTGCTCATTTTAAATCACATTCTCCAAACGTTAGCACAAAAACATTATTTATGCATTTTTCATGGAATGTTTTTATGAAACATTTTAGTTGGATACTCCAGTATTTCCAATGCTTTCCAATGTTTCAGTGGAACATTCCTTTAATGTTTGCACTAATGTTCACATAAAATTATTCAGAAACATATTTTAAAAACATTGATGTTTTGGAGGAAAATAATAACTTTTTCATGGCTTGGATAAAAGTTCTTAGAATATATTTTTGTTTGCTATTGATCATTTTATTTTCTGAAGAGAAAATTGATACGAGGAATGAATTTCAAAACAAAACAAGACAAGAAAACATTGTGAGTGATATAAATGTCCTGGATGTCCCTGTCACTTCGATCAAGAGGATTTTCTCATTTAAGTTTCTTCTCAAGCTTTCTCGACAGCTTCTCAGGGGCCGGTTGTGTGTTGGTTTTCTGAAGAGCGCTGCGGCGTTCACACAGAAATCCAAACAGCGGAGCTCTGGGAAGGAGTTTTTGGACGGCTCCTGCATCTCATCACTGAAACGGGAAATGAATTTATAGTCTCTACAGATCTGGATGCTGATTACTCCCTAATTTGGTCTTCTGCTGGACTTCCAGGCCCTCATTCCCATGAAAATCTGGCCTAAAGTTGCTAGAAGGAAAAAAGGGTTAAGAGGAGGAATGAATGAACTGAGACAAGTGACTCTTTGAGAGGCATTTCTGCGATGGACGGAGGCCAGAGTTAGATGTGGGAGTTTCCTGTAGAGTTCATGATGAATCCTCCTCTGAGCTCATGTGTGTGTGGTGAACTGACCGAACGAATGAACGCAGGCACATATATGGAGATTATCAGCCGCGAGTGGACGCTGAGAAAACAGCAAACAGACGATATAATGGTCTGAGAGCCTGAAGGAGGCAGGCGTGTCACATACATACCAACTGAGATCAAACTCTGATAGATGGACAGTCTGACTGAAACAAACAAAGCTTCTGATGCAGGTCAAAAATGAGATTTGATGAAACCTTATGTACAGTTACATTTATGCATTTAGCAGACGTTAAAGTGATTTACAAAAATAAAGCGTCAAAGAGCCAACAATATCTGTAATACCAAGGTTTATTAACCACATACTGATGAAATGTGTGCTTACTAAAGCAGTAAGGTAGGACACGTGTAGGTAAGACAGGTCATGAGTGTTTTAAACTGGTCTAGAACAGATGTGGAAACCAACTTTTAACCATGGTACAGTAAAATCACTATATCAATATATTGCTGTTACAGTCTTGTAGCTTGTATTCATGTTTATAAATAACCATGTGATGCAAATTGCATGTATTTTATTTTATTTGACCGTAATTTTGGAAATAGATAATGCATTTAATTTTTATATGGTTGTTAACGAATGGGATGCTGTACCTTATTCATAATCCATTGAATAATTAAAAGTCAGCTGAAATATAAGAGTCTATAATCTATAATAACACTTCCTGTGGTGAAAAAGTGCATCTCCTGTTGCCTCTCACATCAAAATCGAGCCACATATTTGTTTAGATCTGTTTAAACGCTGCTTGATCTGTGCAGATTTCTCTCCTGATTCAGACCAAAACACTTTCTCACTGGAGGAAGTGTTATTATGGATTATAGACTCTGTGTGTTTGAGTTAAAAACATCTTAATGCTGGATGAACCTGGTGAATCTTGTTCTTTCCGACAGCAAAACACTTGAACCTGACAAACCCCTGTTTGAGCCCTCATCAAACACACCCTAAGCAGCTAATTCTTCATGGAAGGTGTGACGGAGCAGGAAGAATCGCTCACCCCTGGTTTATGTTTTTGTATATTCAGAGAGCTTATGGTTCACATGTACACAAGTGCAGGTTCTTGTAGCTACAAAAGCCTCATTCCTGAACTGTCAACACATATTTTTGTATTTCCAGCTGTCCGCAGTGGGTGTAGATCTCAAACCGGGTTCCTGTAGAGGATCACGAGTCTGTGTGAAGCGCTGCTCTTCTCTCTGGATGGGTTAATGTGAAAGTCTGCTGTCTGCCGTCTATGTAAAGCAGCAGTGTCTTCATCCTCTCACAGCAAATGGCTTTCCTGTGTTTTGCTCTCTCTCAATTCTGAAAGTTTCTGCTCTCCAACACTTTTCAAAAGCTCATGCATTTTTTATCAGCGGCACATATTGTTCTTTTGGTCGGCTGTCCAGCTTTATTTATTTTGTATTTTGCAGGGAAAACTTTTGATCCCGTTACACCAAAATCGATAGCATGGTATATTGAGATCTGTCAGTCACCGAGGCATCACATGTGTTGAGTGCTATGAAACTGATATGACATGAATAAGTCAAAGGTGTATTGACAGTTGTCCTATATGAGTTATGCTGATCGGTGCATTTAAATGCAGAAATGCATGAATTCCTGGAAAAAGGTTTGTGCTTTCCGTCTTCACATCCAGTACAGGTTCATGTTTGTACGATTGTTTGTGAAAGAGTGTCAATAAACCATTCAAGCACTAAGTTCAATTAAACACTCTTTCTAGAAGAGATATAAACAAAGGTTATATCTGCACAGCAGATCATCTTAATACTGCTGCAGGAATCAGCACTTCTCAAACCAGGGGGAAAATCCTGATTTGAGAAAAAAATATTACACTGGAAAACTTATTAATTTCACTTTTGGTTTGAAAGGGTCTTTACAGTTGCCAAAAGTATAACTTTAATTTTTTTGTTTGTAAAAAGCATAAGCAATCCCAGCCCAGGTGACATGATGAGGGTGGTGTTTGCGCAGTGGATAAGACACATGCCGTTGGTGTGAGAGACCTGGGTTTGAATCCACTGTGAGACACCGATGTGTCCCTGAACAAGACACTTAACCCCTAGTTGCTCCAGAGGCGTCTGACATATATAGCAATTTTAAGTCGCTTTGGATAAAAGCGTCAGACAAATGCAAATGAGAGAACACACTTGAGAAACAGTGTAGAGAGGAGAAATCTATCTACATATAGAATATTGGTCACTCTCTAAATAATAAAAGTATAGCTCATCTACTAATAAATTGTTTTTTTTTTACAGATGCAAATATGTTAGAAACTATGCATCTTGATAAAAATGCCAGGGTCCACAGAACTTGGCCCTTATTGGTCTCCAGCATATCTTGTTATAATGGAACATCCAACAAACTTTGAGAAATAAAATGTTATTGCACATCAAGTACTTTTTAAGCAAATCTGAGCTTTTGCTTTTTAGATTCAGTGTGTTTTATTATGTGTTTGCTGATCAATGTTTATACTTGAATAAAAGCCTAAATTAAACCCGTTCATCATTTAAAGGGATTGTGCCTCTTCATAAGACTCAGATTCAACTGCTTATTTCTTTTTAACACTACTTGTACCATGTCTTTAGCTGATTTTAAAGAAAAAATTTCCTGTCTGGATGCATGCGAGGGACCCCTGATGAGTCATAAAATGATAAAAGTTGACATTGTGTCACAGACGCTGTTATGAAACTTTGAAAGGCTGACTGAGTTTGTCTGACGGACTCCAGCCTTTAGACGGAGCGGCTCGGGGAACAGATGTTGGTGAAGACGACATGATTATCATCATGGCAATGACAGGAGAGAGTAGTGGTGGTTCGGCACTGGCTGGTAATTACACACCGTCCCCCGGGAGAGAGATGACACGAGGCCACCACTCTCACAGGATCACATGGGTGTAATTAAAACCCCAGAAACAGTTGTTAATAGGCCAAAGGATGAAGGTAGAAGCAGCAGGAGGGGTCAGAGAGGAGATGCACCCCATCCCTGTGCCGTCACCTTCCCAAAACACACAGAGCACATATCAGGGGATTCCCAAGAAATTCAAACATCCTGAAAATTCATGGACTATAGTGAATATTGTAGTCATAATCCGCTCTAAGAAAAGTGATCTTTGTGAATGCTGTTGGTATAAGAATAAAAATGAAACACTTGTCCAGTTATCATAACCAGGGTTATTATAGTTACCTGAAACTGAAACCATTTAAACATTTTTGTTACCTGGAATCAGTGTCATTTCAATATCAGTGATATACTACTGTATAGTTAAAATTAGTGTGTGCGTGTTATATTTTCTGTTTCCATTTTTAATTTTAAAGTAATTGTTTAGTATTTTAGTAATTATATTGCGTTTTTGCAGTATGTCACACTAGCTGTCTAATTACTGCTGGAGTCATGGCAGTGTGCAGCGAGATGTTGAGCACAGCAGAGGACTAGTACAGCTCAGATAATACCTAGCTTCACCAGTAAGTCCTGCCTTCCGCCGCTGAGGAGAGTCCCGCTGAGAATTACACACGCCGAGTGTGACACACAACATCCTCCCTGATAAATGGAGGGGTCTTGGCAGGACATATTTTTAGCATTAACTCACTGACCCAAAAAAATAATGTCCACAAAATGAAAGCCCATGGAACGCTTGGGGAGGAGAATCCATTTGCTTTTTTTTTTTTTTCTGTGAGAATCAAAGAAAGAACCCTAATTATCAATGACTGTTCTAGAGTTCTCTAAAGATAGGGATGCTGTTGAATGTGTCTTTAAGCTGAATAACCCATCAGCTCTAGCTAATCTACATGAAAAACAGAGCTTGATCAGCTTTGCCTACAGAACCACAATGCATACTGTGTCACATGGAAAATGTTTCAGACAGAACTCATCACATCAAGAGCACTGAATTGTGGGGTATGGTACCTTGTCAAGTCAAGTCAAGTCACCTTTATTTATATAGTGCTTTAAACAAAATACATTGCGTCAAAGCAACTGAACAACATTCATTAGGAAAACAGTGTGTCAATAATGCAAAATGATAGTTAAAGGCAGTTCATCATTGGATTCAGTGATGTCATCTCTGTTCAGTTTAAATAGTGTCTGTGCATTTATTTGCAATTAAGTAAACGATATCGCTGTAGATGAAGTGACCTCAACTAAGCAAGCCAGAGGCGACAGCGGCAAGGGACCGAAACTCCATCGGTGCCAGAATGGAGAAAAAAACCTTGGGAGAAACCAGGCTCAGTTGGGGGGCCAGTTCTCCTCTGACCAGACGAAACAAGTAGTTCAATTCCAGACTGCAGCAAAGTCAGATTGTGCAGAAGAATCATCTGTTTCCTGTGGTCTTGTCCTGGTGCTCCTCTGAGACAAGGTCTTTACAGGGGATCTGTATCTGGGGCTCTAGTTGTCCTGGTCTCCGCTGTCTTTCAGGGCAGTAGAGGTCCTTTCTAGGTGCTGATCCACCATCTGGTCTGGATACGTACTGGATCCGGGTGACTGCAGTGACCCTCTGATCTGGATACAGACTGGATCTGGTGGCTACGGTGACCTCGGAATAAGAGAGAAACAGACAAATATTAGCGTAGATGCCATTCTTCTAATGATGTAGCAAGTACATAGGGTGTTATGGGAAGTGTTTCCGGTTCTGGTTTACCTAATTAATGCAGCCTAAAAATCCTTTAACAGATTTGGATATTAAAAGCATATTAGTATGTTATGTGTAAGCCAGGTTAAAGAGATGGGTCTTTAATCTAGATTTAAACTGCAAGAGTGTGTCTGCCTCCCGAACAATGTTAGGTAGGTTATTCCAGAGTTTAGGCGCCAAATAGGAAAAGGATCTGCCACCCGCAGTTGATTTTGATATTCTAGGTATTATCAAATTGCCTGAGTTTTGAGAACGCAGCGGACATAGAGGATTATAATGTAACAGGAGCTCATTCAAATACTGAGGTGCTAAACTATTCAGGGCTTTAAAAGTAATAAGCAATATTTTAAAATCTATACGATGTTTGATAGGGAGCCAGTGCAGTGTTGACAGGACCGGGCTAATATGGTCATACTTCCTGGTTCTAGTAAGAACTCTTGCTGCTGCATTTTGGGCTAGCTGTAGTTTGTTTACTGAGCGTGCAGAACAACCACCCAATAAAGCATTACAATAATCTAACCTTGAGGTCATAAATGCATGGATTAACATTTCTGCATTTGACATTGAGAGCATAGGCCATTATTTAGATATATTTTTGAGATGGAAAAATGCAGTTTTACAAATGCTAGAAATGTGGCTTTCTAAGAAAAGATTGCTATCAAATAGCACACCTAGGTTCTTAACTGATGACGAAGAATTGACAGAGCAACCATCAAGTCTTAGACAGTGTTCTAGGTTATTACAAGCAGAGTTTTTATGTCCTATAATTAACACCTCTGTTTTTTCAGAATTTAGCAGTAAGAAATTACTCGTCATCCAGTTTTTTATATCGACTATGCATTCCAGTAGATTTTCAAAATTGGTGTGTTTCACCAGGCCACAAAGAAATATAGAGCTGAGAATCATCAGCATAACAGTTAAAGCTAACACCATGTTTCCTGATGATATCTCCCAAGGGTAACATATAAAGCGTGAAGAGTAGCGGCCCTAGTACTGAGCCTTGAGGTCCTCCATACTGCACTTGTGATCGATATGATACCTCTTCATTCACTGCTACGAATTGATGGCGGTCATATAAGTACGATTTAAACCAAGCTAATGCTCTTCCATTAATGCCAACGAAGTGTTCAAGTCTATGCAAAAGAATGTTGTGGTCAATAGTGTCAAACGCTGCACTAACATCCAATAGAACTAATAGAGAGATACACCCACGATCAGATGATAAGAGCAGATCATTTGTAACTCTAAGGAGAGCAGTCTCTGTCACAGTGTCTGGGTTGTGTTCCCTGGGTTTCCACTAGATGTCTCCCTTACCCACGGTGTCTGTCACTTTATGAACCTTCTGTTCCCTTATTTGGTCACCTTCCTCCTTGTTTGGGTTAATTGATTAGTCCCCACCTGTCTCCAGTTCCCTCATTACCTTCTGTGTATTTATACCCGGTCTGTCTGAGTATGTGTCACGGAGTGCTTGTCTAATGTCTTGTCATTCCGTAGTCTTGATCCTGCCTTGTGTTTTGTCTGTTCTTGTTTATTTGGATTCTCTGGTTTTGACCCTGCCTGGACTGTTTACCCTTTTGGATTGCCCCTTAATAAATATCTTACCTGCACTTGGATCTCTCCGTGTTTCTTGTATCACCGAACGTGACAGAAGGACTCCGTCAACACGAGATCCAGCGGTATGTCGAGTGATGTTTCTTCCCCAGCCACCGAGCGGGAGAGAAGCAGTCAGTTTGAGGGAACCCGCCTGGTCTTGTTTCGCGGAACCAGGGGAGGTCGCCGAGGAGGGAGTGGGCGAGAAGAGACTCAGCATTGCTCTTCACCATTGCCCCCCTTCGACTCGGGGCTCATGTGGGAGAGACCAGAGCCGCCGTCTCACCATGGCGGATGGAAAAGGCCAGCGCCACGACCCATGATGGCTGCAGGGCCAGTGCCACTGCACAAGATGGCCGCCAGCCCAGCGCCACGAGGCAAGATGGAAGCCAGCCCCGCGCCACAGCACAAGATGGCCGCCAACCCAGCGCCGCTGCGGTGCATGGCCACCAACCCCGCACCACGAGGCAAGAGGGAAGCCAGCCTCACACCACAGTACAAGATAGCCGCCAGCTCAGCGCCACAGCACAAGATCCTGTTCCTGTTGACTCTCCAGAATCGGGTCAGGTTCCAGTGGACTCCCCAGAGTCAAGTCAGGTTCCAGTGAACCCTCCAGAGTCCAGTCAGGTTCCGGTTGACCCTCCAGAGTCCAGTCAGATTCCGGTTGACCTTCCAGAGTCGAGACAGGTGCCCGTGGACTTTCCAGAGTTGAGTCAGGGGTTCGTGGACCCTTCAGAGTCAGGGCCAGTCACCGATGACCCTCCAGAGTCAGGGCCAGTCACCGATGACCCTCCAGAGTCAGGGCTAGTCACCGATGACCCTCCAGAGTCAGGGCTAGTCACCGCTGACCCTCCAGAGTCAGGGCTAGTCACCGATGACCCTCCAGAGTCAGGGCTAGTCACCGATGACCCTCCAGAGTCAGGGCTAGTCACCGATGACCCTCCAGAGTCAGGGCTAGTCACCGATGACCCTCCAGAGTCAGGGCTAGTCACCGATGACCCTCCAGAGTCAGGGCCAGTCACCGATGACCCTCCAGAGTCAGGGCCAGTCACCGCTGACCTACCAGAGTCAGGGCTAGTCACCGCTGACCTTCCAGAGTAAGGGCTAGTCACCGCTGACCTTCCAGAGTCAGGGCTAGTCACCGTGGACCCTCCAGAGTCAGGGCTAGTCACCGTTGACCCTCCAGAGTCAGGAATAGTCACCGTTGACCTTCCAGAGTCAGGAATAGTCACCGTTGACCTTCCAGAGTCAGGACTAGTTACCGTTGACCTTCCAGAGTCAAGTCAAGTCACCGTTGATCTTCAGGGACAGAGTCAAGTCACCGGTGATCTTCAAGAACAAAGGCAGGTCACCATTGATCTCCATGAACAAGTGCAAGTCACCAATGATCTTAAGGAGCAGAGTCAGGCCACCAATGATCTTCAGGAGCAGAGTCAAGTCAGTATTGATCTTCTGGAATCCAGTCCTAACACCATGGAACTACTGGAGCCTCTCCTCGTCTCAGTTGGATTATCAGAGTCTCTTCACGCCTCTGGGAAACTTCCAAAGCCTCGTCACGTCTCGGCTGAACGACAAGAGTCTTTCCTCGCCTCTGCGGAACTCCCAGAGCGCCCGACTGATCCTGTCATTGCCACGGAGGCTACTCTTAACTTGTTCAGATTCTTTGTTTCAGAATTGCCCAACCAGACTCGTCCTCCTGTTGACTCCACCACACGGACGTGGTGGTCTTCTGCTCCGCCCTGGGGGACTCCGGTCTCCACCACACGGACGTGGTGGTCTTCTGCTCCGCCCTGGAGGGCTCCCACCTTGACCACAGGATTGTGGTGGTCTTCTGCTCCGCCCTGGAGGATTCTGGCTTCGACCACAGGGGTGTGGTGGTCTTCCGCTCCGCCCTGGAGGACTCTGGCTTTGACCACAAGGACGTAGTGGTCTTCTGCTCCGCCCTGGAGGACTCCCGCCTTGACCACACGATTGTGGTGGTCTTCTGCTCCGCCCTGGAGGGTTTCCGCCTTGACCACAGGGGTGTGGTGGTCTTACGCTCCACCCTGGAGGACTCTGGCCTCGACCACTAGGACGTGGTGGACTTCTGCTCTGCCCTGGGGGGCTTCATGTTGTTTTTTGTTTTTGTGTTCACTCCTGTCCCTGTTCCTCTCTGTTAGTCTGGCCCTCCGTCCCTCCCCCTGAGCCTCCACCTGTCCGCCTCCCTCCTGGTCTCTGTTTTTTGTCTTGTCGTGGAGCGTCTGGGAGCCGCTCCATAGAGGGGGGTACAGTCACAGTGTCTGGGTTGTGTTCCCTGGGTTTCCACTAGATGTCTCCCTTACCCACGGTGTCTGTCACTTTATGAACCTTCTGTTCCCTTATTTGGTCACCTTCCTCCTTGTTTGGGTTAATTGATTAGTCCCCACCTGTCTCCAGTTCCCTCATTACCTTCTGTGTATTTATACCCGGTCTGTCTGAGTATGTGTCACGGAGTCCTTGTCTAATGTCTTGTCATTCCGTAGTCTTGATCCTGCCTTGTGTTTTGTCTGTTCTTGTTTATTTTTGATTCTCTGGTTTTGACCCTGCCTGGACTGTTTACCCTTTTGGATTGCCCCTTAATAAATATCTTACCTGCACTTGGATCTCTCCGTGTTTCTTGTATCACCGAACGTGACAGTCTCAGTACTATGATACTGTCTAAATTCTGACTGGAAATCCTCACAGATACCATTTTTCTCTAAGAAGGAATATAATTGTGAGGATACTACCTTTTCTAGTATCTTGGACAGAAAAGGGAGATTCGAGATCGGTCTATAATTAACTAGTTCTTTGGGGTTAAGTTGTGGTTTTTTGATGAGAGGCTTAATAAAAGCAAGTTTGAAGGTTTTGGGGACATAACCTAATGACAATGAGGAATTAATAATAATCAGAAGAGGATATATGACTTCTTTAAGCTGCTCTTTTAGGAGCTTAGATGGTATAGGGTCTAAAATACATGTTGGTTTAGATGATTTAACAAGTTTATACAATTCTTCCTCTCCTATAGTAGAGAATGAGTGGAACTGTTCCTCAGGGGGGGTCTATAGTATGTCTGATGCTATACTGTAGCTGACAGCTGAATGGTAACAATTTTATCCCTAATAGTATCGATTTTAGAAGTAAAGTAGTTCATAAAGTCATTACTGATGTGATGTTGGGAAATGTCAACACTTGTTGAGGCTTTATTTGTTGTTAATTTAGCCACTGTATTGAATATATACCTGGGGTTATGTTTGTTTTCTTCTAAAAGAGAAGAAAAGTTATCGGATCTAGCAGTTTTTAATGCTTTTCTGTAGTATAGGTTTTTGTTACATCATCAAGTTGTTCTGAGGTTTTGGATATGTTAAGGAATTCGGATACATCAGGAAGATAACTTAAAAAGCAGTCTTTTGTGGTAGAAGTGATGGTTCTACCATACTTGTAACAAGAAGTAGAATTTACAATTTTGGCTATATGAAGTTTGCACAAATCTAAATAATGATCTGAGATATCATCACTTGGCTGAATAATTTCAACACCATCAACATCAATTCTATGTGACAGTATTAAATCTAGAGTATGATTTCGACAATGAGTAGGTCCTGAAACGTGTTGTCTAACCCCAATAGAGTTCCGAATGTCTATAAATGCTGATCCGAATGCATAATTTTCATTATCAACATGGATATTAATATCACCAATTATTAAAACTTTATCTGCAGCCAGAGCTAACTCGGATGTAAAATCACCAAACTCTTTAATAAAGTCTGTATGGTGCCCTGGTGGCCTGTATACAGTAGCCAGTACAAACATAACAGGGTATTTATCATTAACATTTGTTTCTCTGGATAATGTTATATGAAGCACCATTACTTCAAATGAGTTATACTTGAAGCCTGCTCTCTGAGAAATCCTGAAAACATTGTTATAAATGGAAGCAACACTTCCCCTTTGCCTTTTAGACGCGGCTCATGTTTATAACAGTAATCTTGGGGGGGGGGGGGGTGGACTCATTTAAAATAATGTAATCATCAGGTTTGTTGACCCTCCTTTAGGTCTGTTTAGCCAGTTTGTCTGCTTCCTGACCTGGGCCCAGGTTAGTCAAGTATAAACTTTAAGACTATGTGCCATATTTCTAGAGAGAAGAGCGGCAGCAGGAGGGATGAAGACCATCTCTTTTCAACAGGTCAGGTCTGCCCCAAAAGCTCGTCCAATTGTCTATAAAAACCTATGTTATTCTGCGGGCACCACTTACACATCCAGCCATTGAGTGATGACAATCTGCTATGCATCTCGTCACCACGGTAAGCAGGGAGGGGCCCAGAGCATATTACAGTGTCTGACATCGTGCTTGCAAGTTCACACACCTCTTTAATGTTATTTTTAGTGATCTCCGACTGGCGAAGTCAAACATCATTAGCGCAGGCATGAATAACAGTCTTACTGTATTTACGTTTAGCATTAGCCAGCACTTTTAAATTTGCCAAGATGTCAGGCGCTCTGGCTCCCGGTAAACATTTGACTATGGTGGCTGGTGTCTCTATATTCACGTTCCGTACAATAGAATCACCAATAACTAGAGCACTTTCATCAGGTTTCTCAGTGGGTGCATCACTGAGTGGGGAGAACCTGTTTAATGTTTTGATCGGAAAAGAAGAGCGGTGTTTTGACCCACGACTACGCTGCCTCACCGTCACCCAGTTGCCCTGCTGCTGGGGCTCTGTTTCCGGAACCGAACAATGTACAGGAATCCCTGAGCTAGATGTATCCAAAGCCATATCTAGAGCCCTAACATTCTTACTGTTCTCAATTAAAGTTTGGATGCGTGTCTCCCTCATCAGCAACAGAGATAGATAAACTGTACATGTGGCAAGAGGTGCAAATAACAATAGCAGGAGAAGCCATTACTCACCATGCTTGGTGAAATATTCTTACCACAGTTGTTTGATGAACTTGTGAAAAAGTTTTTCGTTTGGTGTTTTGACACAAACTTCTCGTGGGGGTGGGCTTAACAGTCAAACATCAAGTTAACATCTTGTGCAGTGTGGTGGTATGCTATTCAGAATGCAGCTACGGTCAGTTCAACATTGTGACCTAAAGTAAATATGAGTAATTCAGTCATTGCTGTTCTATTAGATCATTGGTCTATGATTGAATCACTGAGCAGTATGAATATCTGCTATTCCCTCCCGATCTCCTGTTGTACATCGTCTCTGTTTTCATGACTTATTTACTGTTGTGTGAGGTGTAAATATTTCATGTGGGAGACAGACAGTTTTCCCAGACTCTAATGAGAGCCTGTGGATCTTCCTGGACGTTTGATCGCATTTCATTTTCCAAAGGGTCCACAGGGTCAAGGATGCACAGTGCTCAAGAAATTCTGAGGGTCAACTGGTCAGGAGTGGGTCAGAATCCAAAACATGCCGTGTGCTTCGGGTCAGGGATATAGACAGGCGGCGCAAGCCAATCAAACTTTGACAAGCTGGCCTCAGCAACCCTTCATAAGCGCTCACTTGGTGCACTGTAACAGGCTGAAAACAGAGCAAGCTCATTATGCGTGTGCTCACGTGTATCTCTCAGCCTTCAGCCTTCAGCACTAAGACACTCTGATGTGGGTGTTTAGCTGAATCACACTCCTTTTGTTCTGGCTAATTTTGTAGAATCAATACAAGCTTTCCCTTGAGCTGTAACAGGCTGCATAATCAATATGAATAATAATTGATAAATGTTCTGCGATGTGTCGATTTCAGCGTGCATATCCATGTCAAATGAGGCTAATTGGATCAGGTTGTTGGGGTGAGGGTTAACAAGAGCGGGGCCCCTGAGGGCCTGACTGGCTACAGAGGATTGCCCACGGGCCCTTGAGAGCCAAAGCATGAGGAAAGTGCAGCAGCAGAGCAGCAGAGCAGCAGAGCTGAGATAAATGTATTCTATAGGCGAGAGGTGAGTGGTTCCAGATTCACTGGGGGATTGGACAACATATCAGTCTGAGGTGAATCATGTAATGTTCAAGGCTTATACCTACACAGCAGTAAACTGGCTGATATAAAAAAAAATTTGGCTGTTGAAGAAAGCTGATGGTGTATTTCAGATAGATGCTGGTCTGAGAATCACTACAACATGTTTTCACCATTATGACGTGCTATTAGCAGGCAATGGTCAGTGCTTACTATTGAGTCATTCTTGTGTTCCCAAACAGCTATGGCATGTTGCACGGGTGTTGACATGATGAAATATGGCTCTGGGTCGGGTACATGCCAACGCTTTAGGGATGTAATTAACAGCACATAGTAGCTTTTCACCCCCAGCGGTGATTTCTCCACACAGATGACATGTACATGAGTGGCTCCACGTGCTGCGATGCTCTCATTGATGGATCCGCTGAATAAAAAGACAGACTTCTGCCTCGTGACCAGTTGAGTGATTTAAAGATGCAGGCTGGACACCTGCAATCGGCAGCAGATGACCTTTTGAGAAAGCGTTGCACAAGCATAAATAAGGTACTCTTTATTTATATTATTTATAGAAGGTATTTACAGAAGCGATTTTCCCGAGGCTATGCTGAACGAGACGCCACTTCTCATTACCAGCAGGTGACTGACTGCAGCTCATTTTACAGCTGACTGAACGCAGGGCCCGGGTCACATGTGCACTGACTCCAATGCATGGGCCACCCCTATATCATCACAACAACAGTAACAGCATTAATCTCTGCTTTATGTAATTTAGCACTAACATTTCAGGATTTTCAGATTATTTTGAGTGTTGCAAACTAAAATGGATGCACTTGAGAAGATGCATGCAGCGTGGAATCATAAATCACTCTGTTTTGTTCATTTAGGCCAGTTAAAAAACATAGGAGAAACCAGGCTCAGTCGGGAGACCAGGACTCTCCTACGTTTTTTCCCCTTCATTTCTGTCATCTGCTGATTCTGGGTTCCTTGCCACTGTTGCCTTTGACAATGCTTTAACTGCACTGACACTATCAGAACAGAATGAACAGAGCTGAACTGAATAATGGCACCAACTCTGCACCATGTGCTCTGTTATTTAACTGAAGTGAATCAAAATTGAGCTGCAGAGCTGATTTACAGCTGAAGTGAATTAGTCTCATAATTGATGAGTTTTGCAGCATTAACACTCTCATTTTCCTGTTTATTACTGTGAAGCTGCTTTGATATATTAGTTATAATAATAAACAATCTGTGCATACATTAAGAAAAAAAATCAGTATAACAGAATGTAAAATAAAATAATTCCACGTTATCAGGAAACACATAAGGGATTTCATTGCTATATTTCAAGTCATTAAAATGTTTCATTATTATTATCATCAGACTGCATTTTAGTTTAAATAGTTTATCACTTTACAGAATTTGTCATCCTAAAGAATAACAGTATGTAACGTTTATCAGTTTGTCATGAGTTTATTTATCAGTGATGTTAGTTATTCAATTTTGTTCAGTCTTACTCTTCTCATTAAAAAAAGGCATTATATGTGTCTGATATGTCTACATAGGACATTTAAGGTGTAATGTGATTCCCCTCAGGTCAGATGTTCAGTGCGCGTCCTCCAGACGTCCGAGTCGTGCCTGCGAAGCGTGAAGGTGTCCGGCCCACCGCTGACCTCCAGCCCGGCCCTCATCACAGCCGCTAGAAGTCACCCTCGTGAAGCACCTCCAGGCCTTTCACAGGACTCTGCTAGTCATCGCACCTGGGGACACTGGAGCTAATGTCAAATCAAAGACAAACGCTGGAGCTCAGAGCTCAGAGCGATCATTAACCCTACAAAGACTGATGAGACAGCGGATGTGGATTAGTGGATACTGTGTGTTTTACCTTTCTTCCTAACCCTATTAAAGCACACAGATCTGACAGTGAGAAACAATGTCTTTAAACAGCTAAACTCAAAATATAAATCACTCTGCTTTCCTCCACAAAAACTCAGTTATGTTGATTATTAAAAAGATTTCGATTCTTAAACGTTTTGTTCCTGATGGTGATCTTCAGAAATCTTTTGGACACAACTCTTATGAATGTTGAAGCCTCAACACAGTCAGCAGAAGTGAAATGCTAAATCACTTTACCTTCCACGGCCACTAAATGTTAAGGTTCACCACCAACAAGCTTCGACAACTCTTTCAGTCCTCATTTAAAAACACTCTATCTGAAAGTTTGAGTTTAAAAAGTTTCATTATTAACACAAACAGGCTGTGTGAGTGACTAGTGAGTAGATGATTTTACCTGATAATGAAATGACTGTATAACTAAAAACTCCAAGTCTTGTGAGCAATGGATTGATTTTTTTTTTTTAGATTAAAGGGGCATTCAATTGACTTCCATTTATACAATTTAGAGCAAAACTTTTGCAAATCTTAGTATAACCTGCAAATTTGACTCAGGTAAAAACATGTGGCCAATGCAATATTGCAAATAAAGTTTTTTGTAGTGATGCCATAGAAGAACGATATTTGGTTGCCCAAAGAACCTTCTAGTGATCAGTTCTTAAAATAATTATAATAATCCGAAGAGTGTTTTTTCACTATGAAGAACCTTTTGTGCAAATGACGTTAAAGGTTCTTCATGGAACCATCAATGCCAATAAAGAAACTTTATTCTCAAGAGCTTTATTTGTAGCTAAAATAAAACAACACCAACATCTTATTGCATTGTTGCAGTAGTAAGAATATTGCTGGCTCCATGACAGATTGCTTTTCTTCCTCTTATGAAAGTGACTTTGGATAAAAATGTGAAATGCATAAATGTAAATGCTGCAGTAAGGTGGAGTATAGTTCATATTTTAATGCTTTGGATGTATTATATGTTGAATTATGTTTTTTTAAAAAGACTTCACATTACAATAGTTGCCGTGTTCATAGAATGCACAAAGTCTAGTGTGATCTTGGTGTATTCTGAGCAGCGGTCCGCCGATGGTTTTCTCAAGAACTACGGAATAATGCATTCTTCAGAGGTGTTTGGCTTTAAAACTCATCTTGGTTCTAACTGGAACCTTTATTTTCAGTGCATCTGGTAACGCAGAGCAGCTCTTTGTTGTCAGAGTCTCTACTAGAAAATCAAAGCCAGAGCATTTCCTGATCAAAGCAGTCTGAGTGATGACATCACTCACGTCCAATCCGAGCCGCATCCGCACAGAACTTTGGTCTTCCAGAGGGATTTGTGGGATTGATGCCGCAATGAGTGCGAACAACAAATCATTCCTGGACAGGTGTCAGATGCAAACACTGGCATAATTGCAATTTTTATGAGAGCTGAATCTCATTTGGATGTGATTTTATCTA
>NC_081785.1:29891223-29958723 GCF_963082965.1 Carassius carassius
TGGGTTAAAACTGCATCAGGAAATCAGCAGAGCTTGAATTTTTCATGCGTGTTTTCCTGGTGAACACACGTGAGGAGGTCGGTTGTTTTTGGGTTGCGTTTGTTTGTCTGGATCATGCCGCTGCTGGCCATTTTCCTGTGTTTTCAAAGGGAAGCCGAGCAGCATCAGGTTGACTCCTCTGAGCTTTCATAAAAAGGCTTGGTTATACTCAGCTCATTACTATACAATGAGTATTGACTTTGGCCCACAGTCATGAACAGATAAAATGGTGTAAGGTCTTGTCCTAAGCGATTACTCAGAATTTCAAATCACTGCACGTGCAACCCTATCCGCATTCCCGCCAAAGCAGGTGACGCGCTCCACGCGCTAAAAACACCCGCGTGCATTCATATTCCCCGGCTGTGCCGCACACACATACGCCCACGGGAGCCCAGATGCGTGTGCATGATGGGATATTCCTCTCTGACAGTTGAGTTTTAATTGGGGAGATGGGTAGACTGTGGGCCGCTGTCACACGGCTGGCGATTTGAGGCTTTCTAGGACAGGAACCTCCATGGGGCCTGTCAAGCCGTCCTGACTCTCGGCGGGACTGCACCGTGGGTGTCCCTGCTCATTTAGGATTGTGCAGACAAAGCACCAATTAAAAGAGGCCTTTAAACAATCGAATTAAACCCCCTGGGCTGATCCGACAGCCCACAGGCCCCGAGCTGCAGGAAAACAGTGTGATTAGGAATCCACATCCAAATAGATCATCTTAATTCTTACCGGCTCTATCAGTGTCTATTTAGATGAGACACCAACGTGACTCTCTGCCGCATGTCAAATGTGTTAGGAACCTCATGTTCAGCGGACAGTTTTGTATTATGATCGGCTGCGATTTTTTTCCATTGCAAACATTTGCTTTATTTCAATACTTTATTTTAACGTGATCGTTGACAAGTAATTGTGCATTCAATGTAAAGTGATGTTGAGCTTTTGGAGGAGCACCATAGAAATGTATTATTATCAGTTGTTTTTAACTTCTCATTTCTCTTCTCAGCTTGTTTGTCAGGCTAATCACACTCTCAACATTTAAAACAAATTAGAGGCACAAATCTCATGTTCAATGTTGTAGGTAAATTATTGTCTAACATAAAATTGGCCCCTTTTATGAAACGTTCACATTCATTAAATGTCTGTCTTCCTTTCAGGTTGTAATTTTGGCCACATCAGCTCTTCTCTACTGTATCCACCTGCTGAAATCATACAATCTTATCATTTTAATCAAATAATCTGATTAGCTAATACTCTATTAGGTAATGAGGAACTACTTCTGATTAAAAATGTAACACTACATAAAATACACAGGAAGTGGCATCACATGGACCCTTTCTACAATTTGGAATGAACACAAACAAATAATAATTTAAATGTATCTTTAAACACATTTAGTATTGGTTGCATTCATCAAGATCATTTTTTCAGCACTGTTTTAAATGACAAAAAGCTTATTGTTAAATATAAGTCCACATCTGCTCCTCAAACTAACTCAGCTGATAGTATTTATTTAAATTTTAAATATTTATTTTACATTTTTTATACTTGTCTGCTTCATTGACGGATTTACTGTTAACTGCAAAAAAAAAAAAAAAAAAAGTATAATCACACAAATCACTCATGGTTTGAAATGCATTAAATCACTTAGGGACGGCATTGTACACCTGATATAACAGAGAATATATATATATATATATTTGATATTTTCAGCAGGTTAAACAGCTCTTCTCACTTTTTTTTTCACTTTTTTTTTTTTTTTCACAGAAACATAAAGTTCTATTTTGTAAGAGCTTCAGGTCCTATCTTGGAAAGCAGCAGCTAATTAACTGCAATATATATATATGTGCGGGTGTGTGTTTAGAGTAGCATGAGAAATAATATCAATAAGTAGTTTTGCCTTTCAGTCTGAACTCGGACGGAAAACGGCACTCACTGATCGACGTTTATGCATCTGCTGGAGTTTGTGTGTCTGGCGTGACGTGAAGGAAGCACTGAGTGATATTCCTTGCCAAACTGATGAACCCTGCATTTTTAAGAAGAGAGAATGTCTTTAATGTATATTTTAGTCACTCTCCTCCATTCCCCTCCTCTTATACATGAAGTCCATATGCCAGCTCCATATGGCCCAGTGCCCTGCCCTGACAGCCTGATGGAGAGAGATCATCCATCACCCGCCATCCACTGCTCACTAGCCCAGGGTGGAGAGAGAGCCTGACCCCCCCTCACACACACACACACACACACAAGCACGCGCACACACACACACACACACACACACACACTCACACATGCTGAGGAGGTTCGAGTCTCAGAGCCATTCACAGCTTGTCCTAGAGGGGGAGATGTCGGCAAATAAAACAGACTCTGAGACTCAGGGTGGGGTCCACACACACACACACACACACATGCAGCTTCCACTTGCACACAGATGCATTCTCTTGCACTCTCTCACACAAACATGCAAGACGAACCTCAGCATTTCAAATAGGTTCTTTTTATAATAATAATAATCATGTGAATCTTTTGCTTTACTAGATTTCAAAATCCTTTCTTATGATATCTATATATAAACCTGAAGTGCTCTGCTCTAATATATCAAAAAAATTATGAAATTGTATATATATATATATATATTTTTTCCATTTATTATATTTTTTAATTTTTTTTATCATTCTATTTTTTAAATCTGTTTTTCTATGTCTTTTGACTTGACAAGGCTTCTAGTATTTTATGTATCAGGATTATTTATCTTTGACATCTTTTACACTACTTTGCCTCTACATATTTCTGTATATTTAAATGCTTAATGTATTTAACTTCAGCTAGTTGGAAAGGAAACATTTATCTTGATGTACTAAAATAATTAAAACTGAGATTGAAAAAAAAAACACAGTAAAAGCTATATAGACATTTAAAAGAAAACAAAAAATGACAACACACACAACATTGCTATATTGCTATATTCCCCAGCAGCTAAGCTCATAATTTAGGAATAATTAAAGCAGTATTTGATGACTGAATTTAAATGGATGTAGTGTGAACACACACAATTTCTCGAGGAAAGGATTAAACAAAGCGTTTGGCAGCAGTGTTTGTGTGATGGCAGTAAAAACACTCCAGATGTGTGAGGAGGAAATCTAAACAGCACATGCATGTACAGTATATTTATAATGTTTCAATGTGACAAATGCACAGGCGAAAGGTGAAGACGACGAGCTCTCACAGGAGAATCATCTAACCATTACACGCTCTGAAACAGGAGGTGCTGCTTTACTCTGCATGTCCTGATGGTTACAGAAGACGGCGGCCGGGGAATAAGACTACGAGTAACCTTAAACCCATTAAAAATAATCATACTCATTTGTAAGACGTTCTGGAGATCACTTCCTCTCTGCAGCTGAACGGGTGACAGTCGATCCGCTCTGTGGCGCTCTGATAGCATGAATTATTAAGAGTGTGTTAGGGGAGCAGGCGACTTCAAGGTAATATGTGGTCTTGTTATTTGCTTCTACCTTTTGTAAGTCCTCAGTTTTAATTAAAGCTGTTTTTAGGCTGAGCTCAGGACTCACACACACCCTTCAGTCCGGCACACACTGACTGATGTTCTCTAGCCTCTCTAGAGCTTCTCTTCAGTTGCATTTAATCTAGTATTATCCAGTAACTAAAATGATGTCTACTTATTATTATATATATATATATATATATATATATATATATATATATATATATATATATATAATTTTTTTTTCCAACTTACAAGATTATCAAAAGGCTATACAACATTATTATATCAACAAACTTTTAACAAAATTCTTAACAAAAGAAAAAAAGAAATTATACAACATAATATTTATATAGGCTACTGATAATGCAACATAAGATAACCAGACATTATGCTTATCCTTTAATAACAACATTTCTTAAATTTACTGATCCTTAAAGATATTTTCTTAAAGATATTTTCACATTCTGTGCAAAACTTTGGGGTCAGTCAGATGTTTCTTTAAACACATCTCTTCTGGTCATAAAGGCTTCATTTATTTAATTAGAAATACAGTAAAAACAGTGGAATATTATTCTAATGTAAATCATCTGTTTTCTGTGTGAATCTGTGTTAAAGTGTAATGTATTTCTGTGATGCTCCGCTGTATTTTCAGCATCATTCCTCCAGTCTTCAGTGTCACATGATCTTCAGAAATCATGAAAATATGATGATTTACTGCTCAAGAAACATTTCTGATTATTATCAGTGTTGAAAACATTAATATTTTTGTGGAAACTGTGATGCATTTTATTTTTCAGGATTCACAGATGAACAGAAAGTTCAGAAGAACAGCGTTTATTTGAAACAGAAATCTTTGTAACGTTATAAATGTGTTTACGGTCACTTTTGATCAATTTAATGCATCCTTGATGAATAAAAGTATTAATTTACCAACAACAATAGTTTAGTCAGCAAATTAGTAGTATTAGTAGCTAGTTTTATTGAGTTTATTCAGTGCTATTGATGCATAGCGTGAATGTTAACAAAGCAATGCCTTTGTGCATAAGGATGTGAGTTCAGTGGCACACACTCAGTCCCGTCCGTGTTGCTCTGTTACTCTGACGCTGTGATGTCATCAGCGCTGACGGACAGCCACATGTAAACACAGCCAGACAGAGCCGCTGTTGTGGTCAGTGTTGTCCAACATGTGTCAGGCGTCCTGAGGAGGGAAGCGGTCAGGCGCTTTGATTCATTCAGAGTGTTCTCCTGACCTCTTAAACGGGTGTCAGTCCCACCACAAAACACTAACTCTATTGATCAAAGCCCGGTGTCAAAACATCCCAGCAGCGGACGGATCAGTGTCCCGTCTGAAAGATCACTCTCATGCCACACGTTCACCAGACATTTGTGTTTTATTTGGTTTCTGCTGGAATCACGGTTTCTCTCATAACACTGTAAACTCACTGTCACAGTGATTTTAAAGAGATAATCGAGTACGTTCAATCAGGTTCGGTTTCAGCATCACATTCCACTTTTCTCAATTTTAGTTTAGTTTATTTTTCATGTCCTATCATCACACCATTGTGCATTACTGTACTGTACAGTGATGCAAATACAAGACACAATGGAATACTGTCCTTAGCTATTACAGAAATATTTCCCTACAATACAATATTTTGTACAATTACATTTTGTCCCATAACAGAGTTGAAATATTGAGCCTGAAGAAGAAATACTAATAATTATGGAGAGGATTCAGTCTGAACCGTACAGTCACAAACAGAATCAAGCTATTATAGTTAAAGATGTAAATGAGACAGTAACAGGGTTGAACAGAAACGGCAGACAAACATAAAGTTATGAAGTTATTCTTTTTGCAGTTATTCTGAATATAATACATAATTATAATTATTAATTTGTTATTACAGTGTAAAAAAAAATCCACCTACATAAATTATTAAAATTTGTAAATATAGTCCATCCTACTTTATCTGCATGCATACAGTACACTCACATAAAGCATTATATACTATACAGCAAAGCCCAACTACTTGATTAACTTGAACTATATCAATGTCCAGATCTGCATATAACGCTACATAATATAGCAAATCTCAACTTAAATGCAAAATGTAACTATATTGTCACACAGCTCTATTCTGCTAAATGTAACTGTAAAGCATGAAGATATTAAGATTAACGTCATGAGTTGCTTTGAAACAATGTTCATTGTGAAATGTACTATCGAAATCGATTTGACTTGACTTAAAATGGGGACATGTTATTTTTATTCTGTAGTACTAGACAGAGTTTAATCAATCAGCTCATGTCAACTAATGTAAGTTGACAGACGAGTCCATTTTTAGCATCTAATCGAGGTTTAGAGGAAGCCGTCGGTGAACAGCAGCTTGTGTTTCCTTGTCTCTCTGTCGTAAAGGCCTTTGTGTTGTAAGCAGTTTTTCAGGTTTCCTCCAGTCCAGCCGCGGGCAGACAGTATATTAATACACACTTTTTTTGTAGTTGCTTTATTTATTGCTTGAACACCCACAAATCTTTGACCTTGTTTTCTTGCATTCTTTTTTCTTTTTCTTTCCGTTTTCCTGCTCAAGCTTAAACAGCAATGCCGGTTTTCTGCTGCCTCGTCTAAAGGCCAGATATGAGTGTGTGTGTGTGTGTGTGTGTGTGTGTTGCTCATATGAAGTTTGTAATGCCTCCTGCACATGGCAGCCAGCACCGGCTGCAGAATGAATCTCTGGGTGAATGCGTTCCCATAGCAGGTGGTCCGTCTCACACACATCTGGACTCTGTGATGCTCAGATAACCTCTGCTATTTACAAAGCACAAACTCTGTTTGGACAAAGACTCCAAAAGCTGCCCACGTGCCAAAACCAACTTCTCTTTCTCATTCATGCTCAGACCTGGGAAACGTCCCCGGATTACCCATGAGAACCCTCTTGCTGCGTAATGAATGCAATTAAATCACACTGAATTAAATCTCTGTGTTTGTATATTCCAGATTCTAAAGCATAAAATGGACGCTCATGAGGCATTGCTGCATTTTTTTGCAGTTCACGATGTATAAACAAACTGTTCCTCACGCAGCACAACTAGTGTGATATTAATCCTAAAGTAGGTCAGATGCAGTAAAGACAATCCTCTTTATTTACAGCACAGTCCAGCATGACTGTCCTTTCACTGAGATCTCATGCATTATTTACACACAAACACTGAGACTCACATGCAGAAAGCTGCACACACAGCTTCCATTGAGATGAATGGGAATGCTAGCGGACACAAAACTACAGACCTTCCTGGTAAATGCATCCAGATTATTCAACTCACTGTAAACGGCAGGTGAACTGCATTGTGGGATTGAGTGTACTGTTCATTTAGTCAAATGTACCAGGTCATCAGGTCTTTCTGTGCATACAGCAAACTCGTGTCCTGTATACAGTATACTCACTGTAGTATATAGTACTGTATGTGCAGTGTGCATGATGCTGTTCTGAAATCTGTTCTGTATATGCACATTTTTTTCTGTATATTCAAATTTTTGTGTCCAGTGGATAAATTATTCATTAGTCTATTCAATAAAATGGTTCAGTCCAAATAACAGAAACTCAATGGTTTCAACGAGGCTTTGAAGAGGCTAAAAAATAAAATGTAGTAAAAATGTATAATAAAATGTATGTGTGTGAGTGTCTGTGCTTATAATATACATATATACTGTATGCATACATTTAGATTAAAATCTTCAGTCATTTAAAGATTTAAAGGGTTATGGATGCAAACTTAGGCATCTCTTCATTTTAAGGTGAGTTACATAGTAATATATTATGCATAATCAGAAGCAACTAACCCTAAACCCAACTCTAATCTTAACTCTATAGGAAGTACATGCAATTACTTAAAATGGTAACTTTTTGTTTAACAGTGAGTTTATTACACATTACATTTAATGACATAAAATGGCATTGTAACAGTACAGTATAGTAATAACATAATACATAAATAAATATATATATATATATATTAATGAAAGACAAACGGTCCCAGTATGAGCAGCACAGTGATGGTGTTCTTCTAGAGCTGTATTATTTCCCTGAAGTAATGCATGGTTATGTTTTCATTAAAGAGAAACAAAAAGAAAAATGGCATATGAGTTAATGACAGAGCAGGACAAAGAGGCACACACACACACACACACACACACACATAGTCAGTCGTCAGACATGATGCCAGACAAACGCTGGTACTGCTAGAATAAATTCAGTCTAATAGCAGGAGGAGAGACCTTCGCATTAATTGCTGTGAAATTTATCAGCATACTGCAGCAAGTAAGGAAATGAATTGATCAGAAAATCAATGGCTTACTCCAGCTCTGGTATAAATGTAGATAATGCTTAAAATCCCCTGCAAATCTGCTGAGAATAGCATGCGGGGGGAGGATGGAGGCGGAGGAGAGAGGATCATCAATCACCGGCGCGTGACACACAATGAAACCTGACCACAGCCCGGGATGTTTTAATACTGCATCCATTAAAGCCCTCAAATAAATTGCAATTTGGAAAACAGAACATAATACCAGCCAAGGTTTCCTCATCCATCTTGCGGCCTGTCCTGGAATGTAATTGCGTTGTTAATTTATCCAAGAATTTCCTCTGTACACCGTTTCTTCCGCATTGTTTAATTTCCCAGCAGAGCGAGTTGTTTGGGTCCGGCCGTCCTCCCGCCGCACGCTAATGTTTCTGCTTAGCGTGGCTTTAGCACCAGGGCTGATCATCCACATTATCAACAGATGAGTTATGAACATGTTACAGGTACTGGTTGCACAGAACACAAGGCATTGTGGGTACTGGTGAGTTCAGCAGAGGCGGATCATTCACAGGAAATGATTTGAGACTCTAAGCGGCATACACATCAGTGATATCACCATACAGAGATGCACAGTTCAGAAATGAGTGCTCAGTGAACTGATTCGGTGGCCAACCGGGTGTTTATCATGATTCTTCAGTCCAGTCTGAAAAGTACCAGCAACTCTTTATTACTGAGGATCTGTGGTTCTGGAGTTACTAGGAGGCCTCAAGATGGCTTTATATTATTTAAAACAACACAAAGCAAGGTTTAGAATATGCTAAAACAGCTAAAAATCATTTAACTTGTTTCAGTTCATTTATTTCTTAACAACTGCTGTTAATATTTCTGAACCATTGTTATTACAATGGACAACCTGAATATACTGGATGAGGGAGATTTGAAAGAGTTGTTTGTAGACATGGAAAACCCTTGTAAATGAATATAATCTTCAGCCATTTATTGGGTTATGTTTATGATTTATATGCATTCTGTCCAAAAAAATTTGGTCAGGTAGAAATTGCTGTTTGCAAGTGAGTAAATAAATCTATAAAAAATAAAAATAACACTTTATTTTAAGGTGTATTTGTTGCACATGTTACGTGTACTTACTATTATAATAAAATGACATTCAAGTAACCCTAAGCCAAACCCTAACCCAATGTGTAACAAGGACACCTTAAAATAAAGTGTAACCTAAAATAAAATAAATAACAAACTGTAAAGTCATGTAACCTCACTGCTGATTAAAAAAAAATAAAATAATAAAAAACAGTTACTGCAATTGTTTTATTTAACTATTTAACTACAATGCCAGTCCTAGTCTGTCTCAGTGTTTCGTATTATTGATATATTGTATTTTTTTTCTTTGAATTTGATTATATATATATATATATATATATATTGTTGTGTGTTTTTTTGTCTTTTTTTTCTTTTTAAATATATATTTGTCTGTTTAGTTTTGACTTTATTATCATGGCACTGGATAACAAACATCACTCCGTCACACACAGTCCATATTCCTCTGCTTCTGGAAGTGTGTAATGTAATAAAACTATGACTGTTAGGCTGCGAGAGGAACTATCATGTGGTCAGAAAGACTTTGATGATGTCACTCCTTCAGATATGATGTCAGCTCGATCAAAGCAGAATTCTTAAAGGGACAGCATCTCTTCCTGTAAACACACTGAGAGCCAGATGACAGTGAAACATGATGCTTTACACAAACAGACATGAAGTGTAAAAGATAAAGTGTCCAGTGGAGGTTTAGTTTTGAGAGACTTCAGCTCTGCCCTACTGTACATGACAACAAGCCAACAAACCCAAGGTGCCACAACAGCGGCGTTATGCTCATAATTCACTCTCGGAGGTCTCTTTCAGCTCTCTGTGTTTTCATCATCCAAACCGAATGCATCTCACTTATCAAGCAGCTACGGCTAACCTGTAGCTCAGTGTATGAGAGGCCATTATATTCATCTGAACAGGGTTATTTTATCACCTGCTGTCGCCTCTGGCTTGCTTAGTTGGGGTCACTTCATCTACAGCGATATCGTTGACTTGATTGCAAATAAATGCACAGACACTATTTAACTGAACAGAGATGACATCACTGAATCCAATGATGAACTGCCTTTAACTATCATTTTGCATTATTGACACACTGTTTTTCTAATGAATGTTGTTCAGTTGCTTTGACGCAATGTATTTTGTTTAAAGCGCTATATAAATAAAGGTGACTTGACTTGACTTGACCTGGCCGGGGCAGGAAGGATGCCACACCGGGGCGGTGAGGAGCTGTCAGCACACGAGCGCCGTGATCAAAGTCTGACAGCAGCGCCCGAGGAGACCGACCGCAGCACAAACAAAGCCTTCACTGTGAAAGAGAGGCAGAGAGGCTTCATCAAAGCAGTACTCGACCTGCATCCTCACGTCCACATCATGAAACCACCCTCCGATCGAAGAACCGGCAAATGAGAGCCATCCCCAGAAAACCCTGACACAACAAAACTCTACACACACCACACTTCCTGATGATTCTGACCTCTATGTTTAGCAGACTCTGATTCTGATTCTGATTCTTATCAAGTTTCAATTGTCTTCCACAATTAAATGATTTTGCAGGTATGTTCATATAAATAGTAAAGGTTGTCTTGTAAAGATCATATTGAATCTGTCTGTCAAAGGACAAAGCAAAAAACTGCCTTTCTCCTTCATCTCAGGGGGAAATTCTTTTGGGGGAAATTCTTCTACTTTCTTTTCATCTGTGATGAATGTTTTACAATATCGTGATGCTACATGTTTATCCACTACTTCAAAGACAAAGTAGTCCCAACAAATAAGAGTTTGCTTAAAAGGTTGTATAGTCCAAGATCTTGAGAAACTATAAATCAGCTAATAATAGTGATATAATCATGTCCTGAATAATAAACAAATGTTTCTATTCTGTAAAATAAGATTTTTTCATATAAGTTGTAAATCCCAAAAAATATTATTGGAGTACAGAATGAAAAGACCATTTCAGTTTTTCTTCTGCTAAATTTCATGATTAATTCAGTGTTATTTTATGCTTCTTCGTAATTACTTGTGAAATGTATTACCAATTTCAGAATGAAAATTGCTTAAAAGCCTTAAATTAGGTGATTGCTTGTAGAAGATCATATAGACTTTCATCAACTAGACATTTGTTAATTGACTAATATGTAGAGCAGTGAGAATGCTGTTGGGAGCAGATGTGCAGTCCGTTCATAAGATTGTACTGGATTAATGTGCACATTTTGTAAATGGATTCTTCTTTTTTTTAGTTGTTACATCGCTTAAACAAACAAAACATTTCCAGAGTCATTACTATAATAAGTGTCTGGCTCATGTCTTTTATAAAAACTCTTCTATGAAAAACGTTCCAAATCAGATATGCTTCTATGGTAAAACTTTAAAATTAGGAAACACTATTCACTATTAGTTGCTTGTCACTAGCATATAGGCTGTTTATTAGTACTTATGCACTTATGAGCACATATTAAAATGTTATTCTGCATAAGCATATTCTAGATCCCTTAACCCTAAACATACCTACCACAACGACCACCTTACTAACTATTCATAAGCAGCAAATTAGGAGTTCATAGATGGAAAACTCTTAGTTAATCATGAATATATGTCAATCTAAAGCATCACCGTTGCTGTTAAAGATCAGTTAAAGTGGCTCCTCCGTCCAGTCACGTGTGTTTACTAACCCTGACCGTCGGTCAAACACCTCCCATCGGCGGTCAATCACCGCACGCTTTCACTCGCTTCACACTCCCCAGACTTTGCTCTCTTCGCTTGCTTTGTTTTATACCAGTAAATGATTTCACTCGGGTGTGTGTGTGTGTGTGAGAGAGACACTCGCCTGTCAGGACACGCAGCAGAAGACCACAGGAAGGCCAAAGCAGCACTTGTACATCAGTCACGCGGCTGACGGCTGAAATGAAGGCCTGACAGCTCTGACATCAGCACGGCCCTCACGCTCCACGTGCATAAGAGCACACAAATAAATAAGTAATGGAGCTTCACCTGTCAGCACACTCGCTCCGGTCGGCCTTTGTTTACTCTGACACACAGATCCTCACACTCTCAGCCCAAAGTAGAAGAAAACCGGAGAATGAGCTCTCGTGCTGCTAGTTTAGATGTGATGAGGAAGAGGAAAACACACCAACTGGAGATACTCAGATTTAACAGCGTTAAGCAAAGTTAAACGGTAACATCTACTGTAAATAAACTCGCTTGATTGAAGTCAATGATACTATTTAATATCACTGAATCAAACTAAATGCATTCATTTATACCAGTTTTTATGTGCTAAATCAAGTAGAAATAGCTCTTTAAGATGTCTGTTGTAGAATGGTGGTTGTTATTTGTTAGTTTGCTGTGGTTCATCAGACGCAGCGGCTCTAGATGTTTCTGCATATCTCTGAGACGATCTTGCATTCTGTGCCATGGTTTTCATTTCTCCAGCGTGTTTCAACATCTCAAAGCCTGTGTGTGTATCAGATATCAGCCGCCTCCCAAAATAAATTGAGATGCAGTAATTAAATTTGCAATCAACTTGCTTTTCCGTTCTGTCGTTTTTAATTTGGAGTGTCGCAGCGTAGCAAACGGCATATTTCTGCAGTGTATAAAGGAGCTCTTTCACATATGTGAGTGTTTTAAATCCTTCCACACTCATTTGGTTCTTGGCTGCATTTTCCTGCGTACAGAGAAACCACAGGATGTTTTGAGCTGTAATACACAGACTAAATGTTTAGCAGTTCTCTCAAGAACATGTGATGGGCGTGTCCTGTGCAATGTGATGTGCTTCCTGAATCTCATGATCTTCTGATCTGTAGATGTGGATTTGTTTTCTCCTGGTAAGAATCTGTGGGATATTTCACTTGTTTTATCATCCAGCAGGTGAAATTTGTGTCTCACTTCTATTTGGTTTTCTATTTCTGTGGTCCTTGTGACAATTAAGTGCACTTAATTGTATTGAATGTGCACTTTTAGTACACCTCAAAAGTGCACTTTGTAAAAATGTCCTATTTTTACTTTGAAGTGCATTTTAAATAATTTGTTACAATATTCTATTGTCGTGCCTTAAGTACAGGTTACACTTTATTTTAAGGTGTCCTTGTTAGGGTGTAATAATTCATTTAAGCACTGAGCAATATTAAAGGACTACATGTACTTACTATATGATTAGGGTTAGGATGAGGTTTTGGTTTAGGATTAGTTGCTTGTAATCATGCATCATTTATAACATAGTTATTACTATAGTAAGTACATGTAACGTGTAACTAGGATGCTGTAAAATAGTGTCACCGAAGTACACTTATTTAGTTGTGTTGACTAGCATATTAAAGCCCATGTACATGCAATTTTTACCTTAAAGAGATATTTCTACCTGATTTAACACATAAAAAAAACTAAACTTTTTTACTTCAGTAAAACCCAGTTTATTTAGATGTTACCATACTAAAATCACTATAAAGCTCAACTAACTGCATTTAATAGCAATTTAAACTATACTACATCGTTATGTAATTGTATATGGCATGCAATTAAGTGTCTGAATTACATTCAGTTCACATTAAAGTATATTTATTAACAGTATATTATTTTCTTTTTATGCTAAAGTGTACTTCTTTTTCACAAGGGTATACATTTAAAAAATTGCAATAAGTAATGCATATGAAGGTAGTTTGGTAGGGTAGTTAGCGTTTGGTGGCATATCCAGGCTGAATGTGCTGAAATGTAGTTGTGTGTGCAGATTTGATCAGCAGAGTTTATGTGTTTGCACAGTGAGAGAGGAGCTCATTACCGCGGTACAGACGCAGTCTATTTAACCCCTGTATGAGGCTGATAAAATGTTTATGTTCACTGTAAGGGCTTTATGGACTCCTCTGGCCATTCACAATCAATGACTCTCCCACCGCAGCTCAGCGCTAGTGTGACGTCACATCACAACTGACACTCACACACACACACACACACACACACACACACACACACACACACACACACACACACACACTTTCTTATGCAATCCAAACCATTTTCCAAGATGACGTCACTTCTAGGATGCGTTGTTGGAGTGTTGAGGCAGCCGCTGCTGTTGGCGATGCCATTGAAGGTGGCTATAAAGCCCAATCCGAGAGCCACATGTCCTGCCGCAGTCGGGGCATGTGAGTGCTGAATCTGAGGATGGGTGTAGTTGTGGCTGGGCGCGTTGGTGTCTGCACTGACGTAGCACAGTTCTGTGTTGGGTACGATGTGATTCGATCAGTTGGGCCCCCAGACCACATGCAGAGCTCCATGCCTGGCGGTCGGCAGCAGTTGTTTCCAGGACTCCAGGGTTGATGCTGCAGTTTTTCAGGGTCGACTTGAGGTGGTCCTTGTAGCGACGCTTCTGACCCCCAGGTCTCCTGTTGGCTGCGTATATCTGCCCATAGAGGACCTGTCGGGGTAGGCGGTGGGAGGGCATGCGGATAACGTGTCCAACCCATCGCAGTTGCCGCCTAACAATGGTTGCCTCCATGCTGCTGGAGTTAGTGCGCTGTAGGATGTCCGCATGGGGGATTTTGTCTTTCCATGTGACACCTAGTATCCTGTGATGTTTAGAATAGATCAAATACATGGAATCACGGTTGATTTTACTGTATTTATAACAAATGACATTAAATGTGTAACAGCAACAAAAATAATGTACTTTCTTTTACATATCTTTAATCTTATTATAATTGTTCTTAATTGTATATCAGTCTCTATCAATGCTACTATTTTATCTGATCCTTATTAATAGCTTTCCAGTTTTATTCATTAATCAGATTAAATTTAATTATTAATTACATTTGTAATTAATTAATTTCTCATAGATGTGATTTTTTTGGTGACATGTTATTTTGAGGTATAACATTGATTACTTTATTTATTAACTACATGTACTTACTATATGGTTAGGATTAGGATTACTTGCATGTAATTATGCATAATTCATTGTTATTATAATAGTAAGTACATTACATAATGTGTAACAAGGACACCTTAAAATAAAGTGTTGCTGATTTTAGTTTTCTGGTGTGTGTGTGTGTGTGTGTGTGTGTGTGTAATGACATGGGTATGACACAGGTATTACAAGGAGAGGGTGACTTATGAGGACATAACCCATGTCCCCATTTTTCAAAACACTTAGAAATCATACAGAATGAGTTTTTTTGAGAAAGTAAAAATACAAAAAGTGTGTGTGTGTGTGTGACCTTCATCACTACGTTCAATTCTCATTCTCTGTCTCTAAAGTTTCCTGTAGGTAGAAGTGTTTGTGTATTGATGGCCATTAACTGTGCTTCAGTGTCTATCCAAACGTATATATGAATAGCCCCAATGTGATCAGCTGATCATTCTGCTCGTTCGCAGCAGACCTCCAGTGAGAGGAAGACTCTCATCTGGCTCAATATGAGATGAAACGCTGCATGTGGCGAACACTCTCTTCATAAACATCCTTCAGCTCAAATTAAAAGAGGATCCATCAGTGCCTGTACTTCATGTGCTCTCTCACAGCCAGAACAAAGGTCCGTCCCGTCTCATGAAGACAAAGGAAGCACTGATCATTCGGTGATGTCATCATTTAATTCCCGTGCATCTCTGTCTGATGATGGCGACCTGTCTGAATGAAATGTTCTGTTGTGCCTGTGGGCCTGGCTCATCTTTCATCATCTTACACTGACGATTGTTTCCTTCCCACACTGTGGACAATCATGCCGTTAACCCTTTACTGCTCAAAACATTTTCACCTGTTTTTGTTAAGAAAAAACTAAAGTATACAGTCTCCTGTAACAGCTTAGATACTTAAGGAAGTGTTCAGCCAAAAATGAAAATTTGTGAAAATGTGCTCACCCTCAGATCATCCAGGATGTTCACTGATGGACTGGAGTGCTGTGGATTATTGTGATGTTTTTATCAGCTGTTAGACTCTCATTCTGACGGCACCCATTAAAAAAAAAAAAAAAAAAAAAAAAAAAACATTTTTGGGTGAAATGTTTCTTTAAAAATTCTCTGTCCCTACTGACTCTTGTGTTTTACCACATCAGTTCTGATGAATTTGTGACAATCTTCAGAACAGATTTAGTCCGTAAGGACTTTGCTCATGTGAAATGAGAGCCAGGACTTCATGAACTTTCCTGTTGAAACACTAGAGACACATTCAGCTGTTTCTCATTTGAGTTTGCTGATGTCACTTCAGTAACTCTTCTTAACAGCATCAGTGTATTATTTTGTGAGATTTACCAGGTCAATCTGAACAGCTAATTAGAGAAGACATCCTCAACAGCAGCCGGTTAGATTAGAAAGCCATCAGACAATCCGGCATCCCGACATTAATGATTAAACACGCCGAGAGTCAATTATGATTTGCATGTTTCTTTTGCTTTTCTCTCAGTGGAAATGGTGTTTAGCTGCGCAGCCCAAGGCTTCATGTGAATTGGCAAACGACAGTGAAGCAACAAAATCTGTCCAAGAAAAAGATTTACGTTCACAGATTGAATATTCAAATACAGCTGCTTTCATCTTCCTCTGGTTTCATCTGAAGTCTCTACACTGAGACACAGCTCATTCACTGAACACATGTTTGTACGGGACATCACGATTCATCAGTGAGATCACACTTAAAAACAACTGAAACCACACAAATGTAAGACTCACTGACTCACAGTGACCTTAGACACATGGAGTGAGTTCAGCCGCATATTGGCTTCATCAACATGTATGTGTTTGTGTTGTGTGAATCCAGCAGATGAGCATGAGAATGAGCTCTGGCACAGTCAACACACACTTCCATCATCAGCGTTCACGATGGGTTAAAACACAACCCAATTTGGCTCATTCTCATGTCTTTTTGAGCTAATGCTGGATGGACAGAATGATTTGACCCACTTTCATTTTGACTTAACTTTGTTTAAAAATTACACTATAGCTGGTTTTTAAAATAAACACAAAAATGGGTTGTAAATTAAACCTCAGTTCAACTCAGTTTATGTTAAATAACTTAATAAACACTTTATTTTAAGGTGATGTGGTTACATGCACACATGATTAACTTATACATAAATTATACACACACAAATAATACATAATTACAAGTAACCAACCCCAATCCAACCAAGTCTTAACTCTACAGTGCATGTAGTTGAGTAATAATAACAGGGCTGTTGAATCTTGATCGGCTGACGCACATTCGGAGGGGTGCGATTATTTTCAGGGAAACATACAGCTAAAGTAGATCCAGGCATGTCTTGAATGCATGACGTGTCCAGATCATTTTGCCAAAACAATTTCAGTTATTACAGCCTAAAACAGCAAAAGAACCAAAACCGACAGCAACACGAGCCAAGAATATAAATATTATACAAAAGGATAAAAATGACAAATTTTTCCATGGATTTGCCACAGAATTACCCCACTTCTCGCTGTGGCCACATCCCCACCTCAGGTGTGCATTATTTTGTAATAATTAATTGGCCCGTCATCAATTATACCTTACTTATTTTCTCTTCCACCAATGAAAATAGTTAGTTGCAATTTATTGTACAGTATGTGCACTTAAAGTGTACTTACCTAAGAAAGCACTGGGTAATTTAAGGTAACTACATGGTTCAAGGTAAGGTTTAGAGGGTTAGTACCTATTATTACCCAGTTATTGTACTTACTATAATAAATATGCACATGTAAAACAAGAGCTACTGATGGGTCACAGCTACCAGGGCATTTCTACTTCAATACCAAAACATGAAAGAGAATACAGTCCGGATTGTTTACTGTTGACTAGCCCATGGGTGAGAATAAATATGGTAATGCTGCATTGATCAAAGCACTGCGATTAGCTCCCAGCAAAGGCCGGTTTCTGCTGAAATCTTCGGAAAGTAGTGTCAGGCTAGCATTACTGACAAAACTGTTGATTTGAGTTTAGAGGAGATGAAGTCAATGCTCAGGGTTTGAATCGTGTTGTAGCCGCTAACGGGGCTAATTGGAGCGGGGTTTGTTTGTCTGTGACCTGGCAAACACCCAGCAGCCCATGGGCGAGACATCAGCAGCCCCATGAAGAGCAAAACACTCCAATCCTCAAATCCCTCTCTCAGTGCTTCGGCAGGCACGTCTATGAGGGTTTGAGAGAGTTTCCCTGCAGGACGGCCCACATGAGACTACAGGAGACAACATCCCCTGCCACCCGTCAGCTGGTTAAGTAACAGTTCACATCAATGAATGTTGTGCTCTCTGTGTTCAAATCAAGTCCACAAAATCAGCATTGAAAAAAATAATAATTAAATAATTAAATAATGATTGAATGAATGAATGGTGATGATCAACAAAGTCAGTCAACTGTGTTTGACTAGAGAGAAAACATTCGGGGGAATCTGCTAATCAAATTTTTATGTAGTTTCAGATGATTCACATTTCATTAGTATTTGTAATCGAAAAGGTACCGAAGACTGGAAAATATTATGCTGTAGAAGTAACTCCACATAATCGTTTTAGTTTGCTATACACAAATCAGGCAAAATGCCAAAGTTCTACATTAGCATAATCAATGTTGGGGAACGTTACTTAACGTAAAAGAAATGCATTTCATTATTGCGTTACTCCCTAAAAACTACTCACTCATTGCTTTACTTAGTTACTTTGTATGTGTTATAGTATGTTACTTCTGCATTACTTTTTCTCATCTGGCACGGGTTTGCTTGTTTGTTTTTATAATAAAAAAAAATTATATTTTGAACAATTGTAAAAGCCCTTTCACACCAGAACTAAAACTACAATTCTTAATTACAAAACTCATTAGTATGGTTGAATTGGATCATCGAAGGACAACAGCAACAACATTGGATAATAAAATGGGATTTAATACATAAAGGATAGTTGTGTTATTTCACATATTTCATTTTTGAGGGTTTGGCTGTAACTTATTTGAAAAAGTCACTCAGATATTTTCTTGTAAATGAAAAGGTAATGCGTTACTTTACTAGTCAGTTAAACTAGGATCCACAAGTTGTTGAGTTAATAGAACACGTTCTATAATGTTTGTTGAAAGGACAGTTTAACTTTAAATTTTAAGATGACACAACTTTTTTTATTTCTCAGAAGAGCCCTGAAACTGATTGCCTCAAGTTTCCCTACTTCTGATTTCTCACAAAACAGCAGAATGCGAGTGAATTGGCAGAAGTTGTTTAGCGCTGAAGCCCAGTGGAACGTGTGGATTGTTTTTACTGTCTCAGGTCTGTGGGTGCCGCTGGTATTGAGAAATAACTCTGTCAATGCACAGCACTCCGACTACCAGCATCATTCCAGCGTCACGCGGCGTCCATCATTTCCTCTTTCTGTCTGTCTGTCTGCCGGCCTTGACTGTCTCTGGGATCAGGGAATTCCCTAATTCCTGTCTGGAAATGGAGCAGACTGTGAGTGAAGCGAGGAGGCAGGCAGCGCCCAATAGCTTCACAAGAACCCACAGGCCTGTGCGCAGGTCATTCATAACAGCCCCGAGTGTGTTTTAACTGGGGCGAGGGTGACTTTCCAATGTTTTTGCCCATCCGTCAAACACTCGCATGGGATGGCGCTCTCATTCGGGTTGGAGCAAACAGAGCTGCCGTTCATTACCTCTCTCAACAGGTCCAGCGTCTCCCAGCCGCTTTCATTTCCCTTCTCTGTACGGTGCACTTAGAGCCGGCGGAGAATTTACATCGCTTCAAAACTGATTAAAACCACTTATTGTGGGCTCTCAAGAAAAATGGCAGTCAAGCCAACATTCGTATCCTCAGCAGGCTAAATAAAGTTTTCCATTGGCCTTTCTCTGGAAGCGCCGCTCTTATTCTTTTACGACGACATATTGTGTCAATTAGTCACTGAAGCCATTCCCAGGCACATCCCATAAACTTGCCTTATTCAGTGTCTTCATCACAAGTCTTTGTTTAACATTTATGTTTATTGATACATGAAGATACATTTAAATAATTCAGGGCAAGCATTAGCCGTGAGGTGGCTTATTAATAATTGATAGGCTGTGGAATGGGCCGCAGCACTCTGGGAATTGATGATATTGTAGTAATGCAGGGCTGCAGCACGTGTAATGGATCTGCATGCTTTAACTGATGATGGTTATTGTGGCCCAAAGATGCTCCGAAGGCGTTCTGGGGGAGTTGACTTACACCAGACACATAGGAGCTGACACTGCAAATTGTGGCTTTAATAGCAGGGGTTCGTGCGCTCTACCGAAGGCCCTTAATGGACCGCGCCGCGATTGATGCGAGGAGAAGAAACGTGTGCGCCGATATTAAAGGAAAATCCATGAGCATCCTCTTGGTTCCTTCATCTCCTGCCTCTGATCTGCTTCTTCAGTGCTGAAATGCCTTGTCCGGTCAGTCCTGAAGCGCATTCAGACACACGCTCAAACACAAACCCAACTGAGTTTGAGAAAATATCAGCAAATGTCTGGCAGCACAACTCTTCATCACAGGAAGTTTTTCTGCCGTTTGAAGAGTAAATTAACTTGAACGAAGCCTCTGAATCATTCAGACTTGAGTTTAAAATCTGACTTAGCTTTAGGGATATCATAGTAAATTAAATCTTTAAGTAAATTAGAAGGGAAAAAATAAAATATAAGAATATAACTTAATTTGAAATATTAACTTAAACAATAATAATGTCAAGACTAAAATAACACTGCTTTCATTTGCAGTTGTTTTATATTGTATTAAGACAAATATTATTTCTTATTATTCCTTTAAAGAACCTAATTTAAATGTTTTCTATGTATTGTTTTAGAAGAATTAAACAATTATATGAAATATATAAGACTCATTCTGGTTTAAACAATGGTGTGTCTGTCCTGTTCAACTCTGTTATGCTGGGACATTTTCACATAATGCTTTGGTGTTTCTGCAACATAAGAGTGAGTGACATCATATTTCTTTTGGACTGTTAATAATGTGGTACGTTGTAATGAAATATATGAGCTAAGACCATTTTGGCACTGATTTTCAACCCAATCACAATCAATCCCAAAACACTTTGAATATAACAGCAGTAACCTTTTCAAATCCAGTTTTCCAGCAGATTTGGAAGAGTTTTCTGAGGTTGATGATAACTGTGCAGCTGCAGGATGACTGGCGTTCATCTGTCTGTGTGTTATTGCTCATATTCATTGTGAGGAGGAACATCAGAGGACGAGAGGAGATTCACAGCGAGTCCAGCGTGACCTCTGACCATGGATGACACAGGTCATGCTTTTACTGCACTTAAACTTACATTCATATCAAATAACATCTCTGCGTTCATTTACATGCCAAACTTACAGCAACTTCTTGGCATTCAGATAAATGTTTTTAAGCCCTCAGTGAACCACAAACAATTACAAGACCATGCTCTCAGATGGGGTGTGGTGCATTCTGGGATGCCTTCAACATTACATCTGCATACAGTAAAACTTAATCATTCCAGAGTGAAATGACAAGAGAATTGAACTTAACAAAGCATCCAGATCATACGGTGTAAAGGGTGTAAAATACACTTCTGCTCAAACAGACCCAGAGCAAAAACACATCTAGATCTCTCATTTACATTTATGCATTTGGCAGATGCATTTAATCAAAGCAAGTTATACTGCATTCAAAATAAACATAAATTTAAACAGTTCATGCTCCCCATTGGAATCAAACCCCCCATGAACTTGCATTACTCATGCTTTACTGTTTGAGCTACAGAAATCAAACACAACACACCTTTACAGAACTTTGTCTTCTCTTTGCATATCTGTATAATCTGCATGAAGTTCCAAGTTGGTTTAAACTGAATTAGCGGGTTAACAAGCACTCAGTGACTCACTGGTCAGGATGACTCTCCAGAGTCTGCTTGGTTAATATAGTAAAGCTGCAGGTTTGCGCTGGTCAAGCTAGTCAATAAATGTGGTCTCTCAAAGGAATACAGTAGTTCACCCCAAAATCTCCTCACTCTCAGGTCATAGGAGATGTAGATCAGTTTGTTTCTTCACCAGGTTTGTAGAAATGTAGCACTGCATCAGTGTCTCATCAATGGATGCTCTGCAGTGAATGGGTGCCGTCAGAATGAGAGTCCAAACAGCTGATAAAAACATCACAATAATCCACAGCACTCGAGTCCATCAGTTAACATCTGGAGAAGACAAAAGATGAAACAAATCCAGCATTAAGATGATTTTAACTCAAACACATAGAGTCTATAATCCATAATAACACTTCTCTCACATCTCTCACATCAAAATCCAGACACATATTTGTTTAGAGCTGTTTAAATGCTGCTTGATCTGTGCAGATTTCTCTCCTGATTCAGACCAGAACACTTTTTCACTGGAGGAAGTGTTATTATGGATTATAGACTCTATGTATTTGAGTTAAAATCATCTTAATGCTGGATGTGTTTCATCTTTTGTCTTCTCTAGATGTTAACTGATGGACTGGAGTGCTGTGGATTATTGTGATGTTTTTATCAGACTCTCATTCTGACGGCACCCATTCACTGCAGAGCATCCATTGATGAGACACTGATGCAACGCTGCATTTCTACAAATCTGAGAAACAAAATCATTCTGATTTTGGCTGACCTGGCTGACTATCTCCATAGAAAGCTCCACTGAGTATTGTGCACAATAACACAAGAAGATCCGAAGAGAGCTGGATGATTAGCGGTGATCCACTTCTAATAAGGTTTCACAGAGGTTAACTCACCGCACACTGTCACTAACTACTCTACACGAGTCCTGACCAGCTTCAAAACATTGTGAGTGAGACTGGCAGCGCTTTATAGCCACGCATGGCCTTCTTTAATGCAGCGATGTGTACAGTGCTCATTTACTCACGGCTCCAGGGAATGTCTAGCTGTCAATAATTTAAGGCCGATGTTCATTTGAACCTTTTCCCCTCAAAGAAAACAGCCTTTGTTCCGGCCGGGTCCAGCAGCAGCACAGGCTCACAGAATCGCTGGAGGACTGAAGCACATAAAGCACATTATTAGCCCAGACGTGCACAGATTGGTTATATTCATGTGAGACGCCGTGCTCTGATACAGCACTGATGCTGATGCTGGGCTTCACCTGTCACACGCCTGTGATGTCATCAAAACACACTCATACTGTACATAACCAGACATCAAAAAAGCTAAAAAACATCAATATACAGATAGATGGCCATTTATCTATTATCTATTTATCTATCTCACTATCTGTCCATCCATCATCTATCCATCCGTCCATCTCTCTGTCTATCAGATGCTTGTATCCAAAACAGCTCAGATATCCGTCTAAGAACATGCTTTCATTTACCTCTCAGATTCTTTCAGCAAACAGCTGGTCTGGTTAAGGGTTTATTGCTCAATCTAATCTTCATTGCTTTAGTTATTTAATGAGTGTGAGGCCGATGTGTTTCGATTCATGAACAATAAACACCCTCCAAACAGCAAACTCATTCATGCATGTTGTTGCACACTTCAGCTCTCTTTGTGCTTGTAAAATTTCAAACAAGAAGCTTTAAGATTTGTTCTTCTCAGTCGCTAATTGAAACTAATAGGCCTTTCCCACAAATGACAGGAAGCCTTTCCAGTGCTATCAGAGCTAAAAAGGTTTTCCCTAATGGATAATTTGGAAAAATGACAGGCAACAATGTGCTTTTATCCTTCAGTTTGTGAAGAGAGCATAAAGAAGCTTGTGATGAAAGCCGTCTCCAACCCTGAACATCTGCAAGGCTTTGAGAGCCAACCTCTGTTGCCGCAATTTAGAGAAACTTTACAAGCTCTTTTCCAAGTGTGATGAGTGCTTGCCAGTTGAAAGCACTAATAGCTTGTGGATGAAGGCAGAAAGACACAGCACTCTCTTCCCAGAGATTTTAGAGTTACTGCAGAATGAAGCCAGACCTCGCAACTCTTCAACACACGCAGAGCGAAACAGACGCTTTCAACCCAGTTAAAGTTTCAACTGCATGGAAGTTTATGAACAACTGCCTGTTTGCTCCAGGGACACGAAGAGGAAAAGTAATGAGAAGAAGAGCACACACTTCAGAGAGAAATGAAGCACACTCAGATTACATAAGAGACCAACGTTTAACACGTCTCTCTTTACTCTAAAACGATACTAAAGATCGCAAGCATCTCAGACTCAGTATAGCTGGAGTTTTAGTTGAGAAAAGCAATGAATATAACAACCACAATCAGAGGCGCAGACAGAGCTACACAAGAGTAATTGTGGACTATAGTCTGATGCACCGTGTAAATTCATCCTCAGCTTTGCATCAGTGCACGGACATCAAATAATATGGAAATTCTGTCTGAATTAAGTGAATAAGCCCTTTTCATCTGATGCCATAAGGCATGTAAAGCAATGACGTGGAATAATCTGTCATTGGTTTTTTGTGGCCGTCAGCAGTACAATATGAAGCTTTATTCCACTTGCCTTCAAACGCCTGTAAGACTGTTTAATGTGTTAACCAAACGCCCCGCAGGACTCAAGCTGATGATAATGGATCAGGAAAAACAAGCAATATTCAGCTTGCATAAATGCATTTGTTCTCTGAGGAGATGCATAGGGAAATTATATTTACAACTGAGATATCAATAGAACACGCATCCCTCGAGATAGACGAAAACTGAGAAATGCAGGGAAAATCACATTTTGTTAAATATTTTGTTAATGACATTTGTGCAGGACATCAATTACTGTATATCTTGTTTATGCACTTAATCAAAATCTATGTCTTGTTTTCTAGCAAAAAAATGAATATATAAATAAGCATCTTTAAAATAAGATGCATTTAAAAAAATAATAATAACAAAACATTGGTAAACTATTGCTTTAAAAACTGAAATAATAAATAATTAACCTTCAGTTCTGTTTAAAACTTAATTCAATATATATCCTGAAAAAAAAACAATTCTTTTATTTTTTATTGCTAGCTGACTTTTGAGACACATTTTTGCAATGTAATCTTGATTTACTAGTCTTATCCTGTAAAGCATCATAGTTGAAGTTAGCAGTGAGTTGGTCATCATCTAATGTCTCAGGCTTGGATCATATAGCTCATAAATCCTGCATCGAATCTAGTGATCAGATTACATTAAATGATTTTTTAGTACAGTCATATGTGATAAATTAAAGCCACATGAGCGGCATGGAGTGAATTTCATTTTCTCTTGCTTCATTCATGGTAATACAACCTCTCTGAGCCCAACACACACACATGCAGTGCAAGCAGCGACATTAAAATGGAGCAGAGAGATTGAAAACGGGACGGGCATCAGATAATGTGGTAGAGATATAATGAAAGTGTAAACAAAAACAGAGGAGAGACGGCTGCTCGAGAGAACGCTCAAGCATCTCTCTCACAGCAGATCAAATCTCACATGCTCGCTCACAAATATTATGAACTGCTGACCAAATTATGCTTCAAAAGTTCTGAACTGATCTCAAATTACTTTCACCTCACACAGATTCATATAGATTAAAAAAGACAACAGGAGTTTTACTCACAGTTTTTACCTGTAATGAAGAGACTACAAACACAAGTGCTATAAATATCCGCATTACACTGAGGTGCATCTTTGAACATTCACCTTACTGTAACAGAAATACCAGAACTCAGAGAAGCAAGGATCTGATTAGCATTTTACTGTGGCACCAGACGCCATAAATAAGAAATGAGAAATCAATACAAGTCATTATACAAATATGCGAGATGAAATATTAACAAGGCGTGAAACTGACCTGAGGATTTTTTTTTTTTTTTTTTCATGTCAAGTGACCGAGCTTGTTGGTAACACACACACACACACACACACACACATCTGTAACACATCATGTGTTTATTTGTGTGTGTGTTGTTGGTTTTTGTGCTTGTTTGTTTATCTGGGTTCAGTCCAACACGTGCATGTGTGCACTGTAATATTCTCCTCTCCAGCTCCACGTTTCCTCCACTGCTAGGATCGCAGAGGATTTCACAAACAATTTACGGCAAATTGTAGGAAAATTGGCTGCAGATTCTGGAGTAGAAAAATTGGCTTAAGATGATTTGGGTATTTATTCACTGAGACTCTCATGGCCATTCCTCAGGGTTCTCCTCTTTCAAAATAACCCCTGGCTCTCCCCCACCCCTCGTTTTCAAATGTATTAATGGTCCGGAACTTTCCTGTATGATCTTGGACCTCTCCCTAATGAAAACGCTCTGCGTCCGGGTCCCAGAACGGTAATCAGCCAGGGCCTCTGGAGCAGCAGCAGCCACGCCGTCCTGACCTCGAGCCAAGCACATGCAGCATCACATCACATCACAATCACTCATCTGGTGAGCTGGCAGATAAAACCACGAGCTCCAGCAGCACCTGTGACGCACAACATCGCAGTTCAGCGCTGATGATGCTCCCAAACCAGGGCTTCTCAACTCTGAGCTCCTGCAGAGTTTAACTTCTGATCAAACACTCCTGAACAAGCTACTCAAGGTCTTCAGCATCACCAGACAGTTGCATTCAGCTGAGTTATCAAGGTTGGAGCTAAACTCTGCAGTCATGGTAAAATCACTGTAATGCACCAGGGTTATAATACAGTCATGGCCAAAAATATCGGCACTCTTGGTAAATATGATCAAAATAGGTTTTGAAAATGTATTTGCATTGTTAATCTTTTTGATACTTTATTTTTAAAAATTCACTAAAATCTGACCTTTCATTGGATAATCAGAATTTAAAATAGGGGGAAGTATCATCATGAAATAAATGTTTTTCTCTAATACACATTGGCAAAAATTAACAGCCCCCTTTTTATTCAATACTCTATGAAACCTCCATTTGCCAGTTTAACAGCTCTATATGTTCTCCCATAATGCCTGATGAGGTTAGTGAACACCTGACAAGAGATCAGAGACCATTCCTTCATCCAGAATCACTCCAGACCCTTTAGGTTCCCAGCTTCTCCTCTTCAGTTCACCCCAAACACTTTCTGTAGGGTTCAGGTCAGAGGACTGGAAGGGATATAGCAGAAGCTTGGTTCTCTTACGAGAGCTCTCTCGTACTGCGTCTTAGCTAAGACGCTACGGGAAAAGTCTCTTTTCACAAAATACTGAAGCAAAAAATTATCCTTAATTTTGTATTTTTGTAAAGCGCATTTGCAGCAGTACACAGCCATAGGCTTCACGCCCTTCTTGCCACTTCCCGCCGAAACGGGTGTGGCCCAGCCTATAAAAGGAGCTCGAAAAGGCTGACTCACCTGATTTTTCATCTCTTCAGCGAAGCTCACGCATCGCTGGATCACGGAGGAAGCAAGCGCCGTCTGAGAAGCATATCATCGGGACGAGCCATTCTGAAGCTGCTGGCATCGCCGCCTTCCACTACCGTTCCTGCTCCGCTATCCGGCGCCTATATCCTTTCAATTCTGTTATATCCAGCTGTTCTTTCTGTGTGTGTGTGTGTGTTCGCCTTGCGACACACACTCGTAAAAGAGCTTGCGTCTTTTTTAAGATGCCTTCCTGCGGCTCGTCAGAGCCCCACTCAGCGAGGGAGACCGGTACGTCATCTCGAGGATCTCGCGCCTTCTGCTCAGAAGCCCAGCAGACGAGCTGACATCGAGAAGGAGCTGGGGCGAGTGCTCACGTTGGCCGTGGCGAGTCTCGGCCGCGAGTGGTCTGCACCAGCGCCCCCCCTCTCGTTCCCGGCTGGATGGTATTTTCCTTTCGGATGAGCGTACTTCTCAAAGCCCGCCTCATTTCTTCCTGAGCTTCACGAAGAGGTGGCGAAGGCTTGGAACGCTCCATATTCAGCGTGAACTCGTTCGTCTGTCTCACTAGCATTCTCCACACTGGATGATGCTAAAAACAGGAACTACCAGTCACTTCCGCCGGTGGAACAGGCGATAGCGACGCACCTTTGTCCGCCCTCTGCTGGACGGCGGCAAAAGCGGTGTTGCCATCTAAAGCTTGCTGTGTGACGCTGTGTCTGCACTACTCACGATGGCTGCATCATCGAAGCGCAGGTGTACGAGTTCCGCTGTGGCCGAGCTCTCACCCAAGCGCGCCGCTGTTTCAGTTCCAGGAATTGTGACTGTCTCAGCGTTTTCTGCAACACGCAAGCCTTCACAGTTGCCCGCTTGCCTGCACACAAAAGCCGTTATCACAACAGCTTCAGCAACGCAGCTCGAGACCCCCGCTCTCGCTCTAACTGCCGTCGCCCCGCGCCGCGGGGACCGCGGCAGAGGATTACGGTGAGGCCGGGAGCCCCGAATCCATCCTAGGAAAGCCATCTATGCCTGCTGCATGACGCTGCATCTGCACTACACACGCTGGCTGCTTCATCGAAGCGCCGGTGTACGAGTTCCGCTGTGGCCGGGCTCTCACCTAAGCGCGCCGCTGTTTCAGTTCCAGAGATTGTGACTGTTTCAGGGTCTTTTGCAATGCGCAAGCCTGTACGGTTGCCCGCTTGCCTGCACACAAAAACCGTTATCACGGCTACCCAGATATTTCCTGAAAAAGGTGTAATTTCTGGTGTCCCGGCCACAGCAGATGGTGCTATAAATGTAGTGACGATGCCCACTGCTCAGTGCCTATCTCCACACATAAGCACAGCCCTTCACACAGGGCTCGCGCCCATAAAAGCGATTAAAGTCGATCACGCGCACTACATAGTAAACGTACCCACTCCTCAGTGCCCACAATCATTATGTCACACCCGTCATGTGGTTTCTGTAAAAATGAAACCCGTGCACGTTCGTCCGGCCACGGCCGATGGTGCTATAAATGTAGTGACGATGCCCACTCCTCAGTGCCCATCTCCACATGTAAGCAGAGCCCTGCACACAGGACCCGCACCCATAAAAGCGACTCAGGTCGATCACGCGCACTACATAGTAAACGTGCCCACTCCTCAGTGCCCACAATCATTATGTCACACGCGTCATGTGGTTTCTGTAAAAACGAAACCCGTTCACGTTCGTCCGGCCACGGGTGATGGTGCTATAAATGTAGTGACGATGCCCACTCCTTGGTGCCCATCTCCACATGTAAGCACAGCCCTGCACAAAGGGCCTGCGCACATAAGATCGACTCAGATCGGTCACGCGCGCCACATAGTAAACGTGCCCACTCCTCAGTGCCCACATACATTATGTCACACACGGCGCATGGTTTCTGTAAAAGCGAAACCCATGCACGTACGCTCTGCCCAGGCAGACAGCGAGTCGAAAGTGGTAAATGTGCACGCTTGCAGCCCACAGTTACTCGCAGACATCACGAGTCCCACGGGACCCGCTCAGCCCTCCCCTAATCGGCTAAGCACCGGGATGGGGTCGAGGACGAGCGATCTGCCCGCTGTGATCAGCGTCCTCCCCGCCTCAAATGCCACAGGCGTAACGCCCATGGTGCAGCGCACCCAAGTTCCGCCGTTGCCCAGTCAACAGAGCGCGCTTCGCATCCAGCCTTTAGCCATTCATGCAGATGCATGGTCAGCGCTTCCAGGGGTTTCGGATTGGGTGCTAGGCATTATAAAGAGAGGCTCGTTACAGTTTTTTCGACGCCCTCCGCGCTTTTTAGCGCGCGTCGAAAGTACGGTCAAAACAGAAGTATCACACATACCTCCACTTCGGGATGGGAAGCGCTGCTCGAGGGCAGACCGTCCTTTGGCCTGTGGTCAGAACGGGAAAAGCTCCATCATATCAACTGTCTGGAAATGCTGGCAGTGGAGAACGCGCTGATGCACATTTTGTCCCCAAATCAAGGACCACCACGTCTTAGTCCGTTCGGACAACATGTCTGTGGTGTCCTACATAAATCGCCAGGGCGGTCTCGGGTCCCGAAACCTGTACAGACTGGCGGAACGCCTCCTGGTTTGGGCTCAGCGCAACGTGCATTCGCTGAGGGCAGTGCATGTGCCTGGGCTACAGAATCTTGGTCCAGACAGGCTGTCCAGAGGCAATGTTCCTACGGGCGAATGGTCTATACACCCGCAAACAGTCCGGCTGTTGTGGGAGAGATTTGGCAGGGCGGAGGAGGACCTCTTCGCGTCCCACGAAAACATTCACTGCCCGCTTTCTTTTCCAAGAACGAAAGCGCACTGTCACGGAAATGGCCGTGCTGCCCGCTTTATGCTTTCCCTCCCGTCTCCCTCCTTCCGCAGGTGATGGAACGGGTGAGAGAAACGAGATGTTCAATACTGCTTGTAACAACCATGGTTCCCAGATTTGATGCAGTTAGCAGATGACGCCCCGTGGCCAGTACCGTTGAGGAGGGACCTCCTCTCGCAGGCCAGGGGTTCGATTTGGCACCCTCAACCAGAGTGGTGGTCCCTCCATGTGTGGGCGCTCAACGGTTACCCGCTGATCTCGCAGTGGGAGTGCTAAATACCATCACTCAGGCTAGAGCTCCGTCGACATGACGTCTGTATGCCTCGAAGTGGTCGGTGTTCTCCAGCTGGTGCACAGCTCGAGGATGTTCACCCCTTAGTTGTGAGGTGACAGAGGTTCTCTCCTTCCTACAGGAGCTGTTGGATAAGGGCAGAGCCCCATCCACGCTCAAAGTTTATGTAGCGGCCATCGCAGCGTTTTCTGAAACAGCGCTCGGTCAGTCAATAGGAAGGAATGGTTTGGTCATCCGCTTCCTTAGAGGAGCTAGGAGGCTGAATCCTCCCAGACCTCCGTCAGTCCCTATGTGGGACCTCACGGCGGTTTTGGAGGCAAGGAAGGGTCCCCCTTTTGAGCCTATCCAATCAATTAGCCTTCAGCATCTGTCGTTCAAGACAGTATTCTTGTTGGCTCTCGCTTCAGTGAAGCGTGTGGGTGATCTGCCCGCCCTCTCGGTGAGCCAGCCGTGCTTGGAGTTTGGGCCTAATGACTCAAAGGTCATACTCGAACCTAGGCTTGGTTATGTGCCGAAATCCCTCAACACGCCATTTCGGGCTCAGGTTATTGCCCTGTCTGCCCTGCCGGTGTCAGGAGAGGATAGAGACTCGAGTCTTCTTTGCCCTGTCAGGGTTTTAAGAGCTTATGTGTCTCGCTCTGCTGCCTTTCGACAGACTGAGCAGCTGTTTGTCTCGTTCAGTGGACGTTCCAAGGGAATGGGTGTTTCGAGACAGACTCTATCCAGATGGATAGTTGACGCTATAGCGTTAGCTTACGCTTTCAGGGGCCTTCAGTGCCCGCTGGGCGTCAGAGCACACTCCACAAGGGGCGTCGCCTCGTCGTGGGCGTGGTCTACTGGGATCTCCTTGCAGGATATATGTATGGCGGCAGGTTGGGCCTCGCCGTCTACATTTATCAGGTTCTATAGCCTGGAGGTTCCCGCCTTGCAAGCAAGGCTGCTGTCAGTATAGTCGAATCAGGGCCCTGAAGGGATCTCTGAGTTCATGAGCATTATGCACTGCCGACTGTTATATGGGCAGTATTGCGTAAGACCCGCATTGCCACATTGGTCAGGCCTTGCCTCGGCTGTGTGATGTCATATTGCCGCATCTACGGATGCTGCTAGATATGGGATGGAGGGCTTCCCCCCTTCCTGTCCTGGACTCTCTGTGAGTTCCTCAGGTGACTGTGCACTGTAAATCCTGGGCGTTGCTTCAGGTTTATTGGTGTGTGATCCCTGCGCGCACGGCGTTTTACATTGGGTTCCCGTAGCGTCTTAGCTAAGACGCAGTACGAGAGAGCTCTCGTAAGAGAACGTACTCGGTTACTAAACGTAACCTCGGTTCTCTCTAGAAGAGCGAACGAGTACTGCGTTCTCTGCCGTGCGTACGATTCACTCTGGTTCGCTTCGGCAATGAAATAAATCAGGTGTGTCAGCCTTTTCGTGCTCCTTTTATAGTTTGGGCCACACCCGTTTCGGCGGGAAGTGGCAAGAAGGGCGCGAAGCGCCCTTATTGGTCTGATGTTGCATCAGCCTGCGCTCGATAGGCTGTGCAGTTGCCGCAGAACAAGCCAATGAGCGAACGAGCCATCTCGCCTATGGCTGTGTACTGCCGCAAATGCGCTTTACAAAAATACAAAATTAAGGATAATATTTTGCTTCAGTATTTCGTGAAAAGAGACTTTTCCCGTAGCGTCTTAGCTGATAACTGAATCTGCTTTAGTTTGTTTTTGGATGAGCTAGGAGAATTTTTCTTGAAACCCTCCTAAACGACATGTTGTGATGTAGGTGCTGTTTGACAATTTCTTTAAAGGTTTTCTGAGCCAGATACTCAACTATTTTCTACAATTCTCCAGCTGTGATCCTTGGAGAGTCTTTATCTACTCTAACTCTCCTCCTCACCGTACATCAGGACGATATAGACACACGTCCTCCTCTTCCAGGCAGATTCATAACATTTTCTGTTGATTGGAAATTCTTAATTATTGCCCTGATGGTGGAAATGGGAATTTTCGCTGCTCTAGCTCTTTTCTTAAATCCACTTCACTAATTTGTGAAGCTCAATTATCTTTTGCTGCACATCAGAAATACATTCTTTGGTTTTTCTCACTGTGATGGATGATTAAGGGATTTTGGGCTTTGTTTTCCATTCTATTTATATTTCTGTGAAACAGGAAATCATTGCTTGAGTTGTGAGATATTTTACTCATAAGAATTTCTAGGGGCAATAATTGTGTCCAACGTGTATTTGAGAAACACATTTATTTCATAATGATATTTCCCCCCATTTTAAATTCTTATCCAAGAATTATCCAATGAAAGATTAGATTTTTGTGATTTTTTTATAAATAAAATATCAAAAGGATTAACAACACAGATTAATTTTCACAGCCTTTTTTGATCATATTTACCAAGGGTGCCATGACTGTAGTTAAGTAAAACTACAACTCAAACCATAAGCAAATTTTTGTTTAGATTATAGGTCTGGGCGATAAACAATCTAATATAAAATAAATAACTATATCAAAAACATTTTATATAGTTGATGTTATAACATAACTAAAACTAAACTAAGAAAAAAAAATATTCAAAACTATATAACAGACATAAATAAAACCAATAAAAATGATTTGACTCTATGTGCAACAAAATGTAAAAAAAAAAATTAATACAATTAAAATGAAAACATAAACTCTGAATATTAATAAAACTTTAACTATATAACTTAAGTATCTCAATGAAACAAAAACAACACTGTAGCAGAAATTGTAATATTTCTTTGACAATTTTGACTGACCTTGACAGTGTTAAAGACAGAACGTGACCACAAGTTTGCCCAATCCTTCACCTCCCATAGTGCTCTTCATATACAGCAGAACTGCAGTAGTCTGTTGGGCCTTGAGTTAGAATTAAACGAGGTGAAGAAGCAGATACTGCAGTCAGCGTGAAACATATAAAAAGGCCTGTATCATTCAAAAGTGTGAGGAGAGTGTTTACAGGGAACCATCCTGTGCTGCCTGACAGCTTGATGGACTCTTTAATAGTGATTCACTTTATATCTTCAGAGAAGAAGAAAAAAGGATCGCCAAAAGATATTTAATAACAACATAAAGCATTTACCAGGTAAAAAGCCTGAGGGTGGGCTGTGTTTGGTGAACAAAACTGAATTACTTTAAAAATTTTACAGGTAAAATTAATGTAATGTAATTCCTGTGCTACAGTTCAATGTGGAATAAATATAACCATGAACCAAAAAATGGTCTGAGTTTCCCATTAGCATCATAATGCAATGTGTGAACGTGACTGTAAAACAGATCCAATGATCTTTTTTTTTTTACCTCCAATAATCTTACTAGTTCTCCCAAAAGATCTCAAACAATTAAAGTTTATGTCTGGAATAATTGATGAAGGCTCACTTGGTCATCTCGGGTTTAAGTCTACAAACCTGGCATGAAATTTGTAATGTTAAACATGATGTAGCCATTCGCACCTTCATATGGAAGACGAGGCTGTAATCCAGAGGTCTTATTGATTACCAGCTTCATATATCTTTAATGAGGGCATTAAATACTTGTTTAGGAAGCACAAGTCTGGGCTTGAGTAGTGTTTGTTGCAACAGCTCATATCAGTGGAAACCCAGGCTAAAATCTCCCCATGGTGAATCAACTCAGTTCCAGGGAAGCTATTAGTGGAATGATGTCATGGCGTCCTGCATCATCCAAGGGCAAACCGCAAGACATGCATTATGACCAACTTAAAAAAAAAAGAAAGGCGTATGATAAAGGACAGCCAGAGACCTCAGCGCTACAGTTGTAATTCAGAATCCGTTAAAAAGGGCAAACGCTAGAAGGATACAGACAAGATGACACAGAATGAAGCTGGTAGCTGGTGTTGTGTGGATTAAAGTCATAATGTACAGCAGCATAACGATTATCTTAAAATCTCACTGTTGAGTTATCATCACATCATTAGCAACTGCTCCATGAGGGCTTTTGGCTGGGATATGGCAAATGGACCTGCTATTGATCTGGAAACAGCAGATGGAGAGAGGGGCAACAGGCAGGTCTGTTGAGTCTCCTTTGGGTCCTGCTCCAAAAGTGACATCTCATTCACCAACAGCTGAGAAAATCCTGGGACACATGAAGCTCAAATCTGTAAATTCATCTTTGCAGTTTCAATTGAAAAAAAAATTGTGTGTTAATATTGTTTATGTCAAGAAGCATGGCAACATGTTAAAAAAAAAAGAAAAAGAAAAAAAAGCCAAGAGCACTCAAGCAAACTCTTTAAAATGCCCCAATAACCACCAAGAACACCCTATAACATACCTTGGCAATATCTGAAATATTTGGCAACCTGCAAAGCAATCCCCCAATACAAGCAGAACACAGAAACAATCCAGTAGAGTCCTAAAAAGCCACACACACACAAATAGCAAAATAGCCTCAACCACTAACACACAACACTTAAACAACTACCCAGAACACCCTAGCAACCACCTACAGACACCCTAACAACCACCCAAATCTTACTTTGGTAACATCCAAACTCTTTGGCAATGCACATAGTAATGCCCTGGCAACAAGCTACAACACGATAGTAATACCCTAGGATCAACTAGGACACCCTAGCAACCATATGGTCATGTCCTTTAAACACACCAACACACACACAAAACCTTAGCAACCGTTTACAACAACAAAACAACTGCTTGGAATGCCCACCTAGGAACAACCCACCAACCACCAAGAACACCCTACCATTGGCATGTCAGTTTGAACACCTTAGCAACATCCAACCTTTTTGGTCAACCTGCATAGCAATGCCCTAGCAACCACTCACAACACTCCCGGAACCAAACAGAGCACCCTAGCAACCATCTTTTAATATTCCAAAAACATAAAGAAAACATAATCAACAACTCAAAACATCCTGGCAACCACCCACAACACCTTAGAAATGCCCAAAGAACCAACAAAAACACCATAGCAACCATCAAATAGTGTAAAAAAAAAACCAAACAACAATCTAGAAATGTCCTATAAGCATACAAGACGTACTCGGTTACTAAACGTAACCTCGGTTCTCTCTAGAAGAGCGAACGAGTACTGCGTCTTAGCTAAGACGCTACGGGAAAAGTCTCTTTTCACGAAATACTGAAGCAAAAAATTATCCTTAATTTTGTATTTTTGTAAAGCGCATTTGCAGCAGTACACAGCCATAGGCGAGACGGCTCGTTCGCTCATTGGCTTGTTCTGCGGCAACTGCACAGCCTATCGAGCGCAGGCTGATGCAACATCAGACCAATAAGAGCGCTTCGCGCCCGTCTTGCCACTTCCCGCCGAAACGGGTGTGGCCCAACCTATAAAAGGAGCTCGAAAAGGCTGACTCACCTGATTTATTTCATCGCCGAAGCGAACCAGAGTGAATCTTACGCACGGCAGAGAACGCAGTACTCGTTCGCTCTTCTAGAGAGAACCGAGGTTACGTTTTGAAGCAACGCCCAGGATTTACAGTGCACAGTCACCTGAGGAACTCACAGAGAGTCCAGGACAGAAAAGGGGAAAGCCCTCCCTCCCATATCTAGCAGCATCCGTAGATGCGGCAATATGACATCACACAGCCGAGGCAAGGCCTGACCAATGTGGCAATGCGGGTCTTACGCAATACTGCCCATATAACAGTCGGCAGCGCATAGCGCTCGTGAACTCAGAATTCCCCTCAGGGACCTGATTCGACTATAACGACAGCAGCCTTGCTTGCAAGGCGGGAACCTCCAGGTTATAGAACCTGATAAATGTAGACGGCGAGGCCCAACCTGCCGCCATACACATATCCTGCAAGGAGATCCCAGTAGACCACGCCCACGACGAGGCGACGCCTCTTGTGGAGTGTGCTCTGACGCCCAACAGGCACTGAAGGCCCCTGGAAGCGTAAGCTAACGCTATGGCGTCAACTATCCATCTGGATAGAGTCTGTCTCGAAACAGCCATTCCCTTGGAATGTCCACCGAACGAGACAAACAGCTGCTCCGTCTGCTGAAAGGCAGCAGAGCGAGACACATAAGCTCTTAAGACCCTGACAGGGCAAAGAAGACTCGAGTCTCTATCCTCTCCTGACACCGGCAGGGCAGACAGGGCAATAACCTGAGCCCGAAACGATGTGGAGACATGGAGATGGAGATGGGCACTGAGGAGTGGGCATCGTCACTACATTTATAGCACCATCAGCCGTGGCCGGACGAACGTGCACGGGTTTCGTTTTTACAGAAACCACATGACGCGTGTGACATAGTGATTGTGGGCACTGAGGAGTGGGCACGTCTACTATGTAGTGCGCGTGATCGACTTGAGTCGCTTTTCTGGGCGCGAGCCCTGTGTGAAGGGCTGTGCTTATATGTGGAGATGGGCACTGAGCAGTGGGCATCGTCACTACATTTATAGCACCATCGGCCGTGGCCGGGACACCAGAAATTACACCTTTTTCGGGAAATATCTGGGTAGCCGTGATAACGGTTTTTGTGTGCAGGCAAGCGGGCAACCGTACAGGCTTGTGCATTGCAAAAGACGCTAAAACAGTCACAATCTCTGGAACTGAAACAGCGGAGCGCTTAGGTGAGAGCCCGGCCACAGCGGAACTCGTACACTGGCGCATCGATGAAGCAGCCATTGTGTGTAGTGCAGACGCAGCGTCATGCAGCAGGCATAGATGGCTTTCCTAGGATGGCTTCGGGGCTCCCGGCCTCACCGTAATCCTCTGCCGCGGTCCCCGCGGCGCGGGGCGACGGCCGTTAGAGCGAGAGCGGGGGTCTCGAGCTGCGTTGCTGAAGCTGTTGTGATAACGGCTTTTGTGTGCAGGCAAGCGGGCAACTGTGCAGGCTTGCGCGTTGCAGAAAACGCTGAGACAGTCACAATTCCTGGAACTGAAACAGCGGCGCGCTTGGGTGAGAGCTCGGCCACAGCGGAACTTGTACACCTGCGCTTCGATGAAGCAGCCATCGCCAGTAGTGCAGCCACAGCGTCACACAGCAGGCTTTAGATGGCAACACCGCTTTTGCCGCCGTCCAGCAGAGGGCGGACAAAGGTACGTCGCTATCGCCTGTTCCACCGGCGGAAGTGACTGGTAGTTCCTGTTTTTAGCATCATCAGTGTGGAGAATGCTAGTGAGACAGACGAACGAGTTCGCGCTAAATATGGAGCGTTCCAAGCCTTCGCCACCTCTTCATGAAGCTCAGGAAGAAATGAGGCGGGCTTTGAGAAGTACGCTCATCCGAAAGGGAAATACCATCCAGCCGGGAACGAGAGGGGGGGCGCTGGTGCAAACCACTCGCGGCCGAGACTCGTCGCGGCCAACGAGAGCATTCGCCCCGGCTCCTTCTCGATGTCAGCTCGTCTGCTGGGCTTCTGAGCAGAAGGCGCGAGATCTTCGGAGCTCGCCCAGCCCTCACTGCCCGAAGCTAGCAGAGAGTGCGTGTCCTCTTCCCCCGACGTGGCCCTGAGATCGACTTCCTCGGACGACGCGCCGGCAAACAGCGGGCGCTGCCCACCGGGAAGCGATGCAGGGGGGGCTGGTGAAGCAGGGCGAACCGGCGAGCTCGGTTGAGCTGAAGACGGTTCCGGAATCAGCTGGAAGCGATGCTTTTACAGCGCCTCAGCACAGCGGAGAATGCAGGCTCAGAGAAAAAGGCCAGGCGAGTCCTCAGAGTCACCATGGCAACAGCTCGCAGTGGGGGCATCCGCCGTCAGCGAGCGCGAGCGCTGCATGATCTTCACCCAGGCAGGAGACACAGATGACGTACCGGTCTCCCTCGCTGAGTGGGGCTCTGACAAGCCGCAGGAAGGCATCTTAAAAAAGACGCTAGCTCTTTTACGAGTGTGTGTCGCAGGGCGAACACACACACACATAAAGAACAGCTGGATATAACAGAATTGAAAGGATATAGCCGCCGGATAGCGGAGCAGGAACGGTAGTGGAAGGCTGGCGATGCCAGCAGCTTCAGAATGGCTCGTCCTGCTGATATGCTTTCTCAGACGGCGCTTGCTTCCTCCGTGATCCAGCGATGCGTGAGCTTCGCTGAAGAGATGAAAAATCAGGAGAGTCAGCCTTTTCGAGCTCCTTTTATAGTTTGGGCCACACCCGTTTCGGCGGGAAGTGGCAAGAAGGGCGCAAAGCGCCCTTATTGGTCTGATGTTGCATCAGCCTGCGCTCAATAGGCTGTGCAGTTGCCGCAGAACAAGCCAATGAGCGAACGAGCCGTCTCGCCTATGGCTGTGTACTGCTTCAAATGCGCTTTACAAAAATACAAAATTAAGGATAATTTTTTGCTTCAGTATTTCGTGAAAAGAGACTTTTCCCGTAGCATCTTAGCTAAGACCCAGTACGAGAGAGCTCTCGTAAGAGAACCCTAGCAACAACCCACAACACTTAAAACCCACTTAGAACATGCTAGTGTGGCAGATACAAATTACAGGGCAACGAACTTAAAAGCCCAAATAAGACCAACAACGCCACCCCAAGTTTCATTAAAGGGGAATTACTCTAAATGAGAATAAGCTCACAGGTTCAGTTCCGTGGGGTCAGGTATGAGACAAAAATTATACAAAAGATTTATTTAATACAAAAACAGAGGAACCACACAATACATCACAAACAAAAGAATATTTACATTTTTAATTAAATTTATGCATTTAGCAGACGCTTTTATCCAAAGCGACTTACAGTGCATTCAGACTATCAATTTTTACCTATCATGTGTTCCCTGGGAATCGAACCCCCAACCTTGCACTTGATAGCACAATACTCTACCAATTGAGCTACAGGAACATTAATATAATTCATAAATGATAATACACATTACCAAAAAAAAAAAAAAACACAGATTGGGGTCAGCATCCAGCTCCTCTTCAGGAATAAGTCCCAAAATTCTCCTATCTAGAAAAAGGACACAAAATCCACGTCCACCACACGTGCACACCAACACAAACACACAGCACCTCACTATGGAGCACAGCAATCAGTGAAGACTACCACCACTGAAAGTAATAGGAAACCACTCCTAATCCTTCTGCTGCCCCAATCCTGGAAGAATACACAAACTAAATCAATAAACACACACTCCATACACTTAGACACTGTCAGACTGTAAAGTTATAAAAGCAGTCAAGGCTATAAGGGAAACTATGTACCACTTACAAGCTGGGTAATATACCAACTCCCAAATGGGCCTGTACTTCCGTATGACACAGACATTTGGACATCACCCTTAACAGGTGGCAACAATATAGAAAAGCATGCCACATCAAGAACCTCAGCACCGCTTACAAGCTGACAACAGGCCTCAATTAAGTATATGAAAATACATGCATACAATTAAATAATAAAACAAATGATAAACTAGACAATACAAGTAAAAAACAGTGGTCACTGAAAAGTAGACGTCTGGCCATCAATCATGGAATACAAGGGAATACAGTCGCGCAACAGTCCGGAAGCATCGGATTAAACGCACAGTCCAAATCCACAGGCAGTTGAAGAAGCCAGCAAGGTGCAAATCACAGCACGATTGTCTTTAAGTCTCAGCATGCACAGCAGCTTGAAGTTACAGCAATCTGTCAGCCCACCACAACGCGCTCTAGGTGAAACCTACAGACACATACGAGAAACAAATGGTAACTAACGGAAGCGCACTTACACCATACACAATGTGACAATTAATAGAACATACCTCCAGGAAAGGCGACCACCACACAGATTTTCACCATCAAGGAAAAAGGCACCTGTCTAATCGCGCTGCATTTCCTCCGTCCACAATACACAGGCAATGGGAAGGCTTAGATGACACACATCCGGATGGCACACGTTCACCACTTTTATCCCGTTTTTAACAAGGCTTTCTCGAATTTGCTAATTAACTACCGTTTAACCCCTTGTGTAGTCAATGCATACTGCCACACTAGCAACAACTCAGGAACACCTAAACAACCACCAAAATCTCACCCTGGCAACATCTGAAACTCTTTGGCAACATGCATAACAATGCCCTGGCAACCACCCACAACACCATAGCAATATCCCAAGAACCATCTGTAGTACCCTAGCAACCATCAAATAATGTTTAACAACAGAGCACTTTAGCAACCATATAGAACACCCTATTTATCACCCACAACACCTTAGCAACTACCCTGCACATCCTAGCAAACAACTACCAATGTCCTAGAAACCACACAGGACACCCTAGCAACCATCTATGAATGTCCCAACAACCCAATAAACACTTTACCCTGGCAACATCACAATAGAAATGCACAGGCCATAACACACACAATCCATCTAATAAATCCTTAACTATGATTCCTATAACACCCTAGCAACTGCACTGACATCTTGCCAAAAGCTGCCCAGAACACCCTAGTAACCGCTCAGAACACCACAGCAACTTTCAATCGATCAATCAATAGTCCAGAACACCGTAGCAGCAAGATTACCCTAGTGAGTCACAAAACCAGTGTGTTAATATTCTCAGAACACCTTGGCAACAAGTATAACAATATACTGTAAATCACCCACAATACTTTAGCAATGCCCTAGAAACCACCCACTAACAGCAACCTAAAACTCGTAGCATGGTAATGACCACCCACACACCAATGGCCAGGCAGCCACTAAAAGTATTAACAATGCAGTTATGAAATTATTCAGAGGTACTTGATTGGTGAGATTCAGTTCATGTGTCCTCACAACACTCATCACACACCAACAGTCACACACTGCTATCTGTGCCATTAAAACAACAGAGAGGGACACGACACTTCCTGTCAGGAAAGGGATATCCTGAGGCGCAGCCATACAGACCTTAAGTGCTGACAAAGAGTATCTAGTGTTTTTCCCACAATGCCTTTTGAGTTCAGTCTGGTCATCATAATCTCCACTCTTTTCATGATGCACACGTCCATGTTTAACATCTATTGTGAGAACATTAGACTGTCTGCTCTGACGCATTGACGTGGCCCAAAATAAGGACAGATTTCCTTTGAGATCATCTTGTCCAGCAGCCAAAGTTTCTTTCTTTTTCTGGGCCCGTTTGTTTTGTAACGCCTGATTACCTGAGAATGTTCTCAAATATATGTATTGTTTCCGCACCATGAACGATGTCATAAATATTTGCTGTTCTCTAAATATTTTCGCAGGCAATCAAAATCCTTTCAGCGCTGCACATCCATGTGAACAAAGACCAACACAAATAAACATCTTGAGCATGCTGGCGGAGGAAACACATCAGCGCGTCATTCATCGAAGAGTTCTTGTCTGTCAGGTAAAGCTGACTGGCAACTAAGATTAGTGAGGATCTGGTTGATGTAGCTCAACTTTGACATGGAACTGTGAAATAGTTTCATGCAACATTCCGAGCGAGGTGTCTGTCAACTCCTCTCGGCTCTGACAGGTGATTATCAAAGCACTGGTCTAAGGTGCATATCTGGCGGCAAACAAACCCTTGTTTTAGCATCATCTTCGAAAGCAGGGATAACTCACTCAAGATCTGTCTTATGGCCAAATGAAACTAATTAGAAGCCCACAGATGTTTGAAGAATGCCACAGCTGAGACGAACCACAGAAAATGAATTCACAAACAATTTCACCGTTCCTTGTTTGAGTCCTTTCTATCGTGACACGGTCCTGGGAGAAGTCCTTGAGGGTGAGCCACGCAGAAGACTCCAGCTGCAGAGGATGTGCCCTCGAACTGACCACTGTGACCCCAACTGCCTCACTTCTGACTTTCTGCTCATTTGAGCCACTGCAGGTGGATCCTCAATCTCAGAGGGTCATGTGGTGCTTCAAGCTGATACCAAACGCTTTTTATTTTTGACAGCGGTGAATAGCACTGAATTGGGAGGTGAAGTGAAACTCATGTTAACCAGGAAACACATTTTTCAATACAATAGAATTCGGGAAACATGTTTCTCAAATATCTGCATTATTAGTTAACCTCAGAGTGCAGGTCACATGCATTTCACAAAATGTTCAAGGCAGAGGAAAAGCATTTAGGAAGGGTGTCATTCAGCCTACAGGAAAGAAAAATCACAAACAAGTTCTCTTTAACATCTCAACTGTTTCTCACAGACAACTGGATAAACATGGATATCAAATAGATACTTTTGCCTTATTTTCCGGTGGCTAGTTGCATGAACTTAGTACCTAGTGTATGTTAAAACAGTGTCTTAAGAACTTCTGTAGTCTGGCAAACTAGCACTTAACCAAGGGGTAATGAGTCTTATTTTTCTGATTCAAATTTTATTCTTATGCAAATGGCTTAAAAAGGTTATGAAAAATCTTAAAGAAAGAAATTATAATAATTAGAAGACATATAATACTAGTCTAATATGTTCCTCAATTAATAAAGAAAGTTTTCCAACATGCAACCACATTTAATTCTGTCAAATGTGTTGAATGGTATGCATGCAGGCCTTTATATACAGTAAGCAAATACCTGCAAACATCTCATTGATCAAATAATCTGAGCTGTCATCCACATTTATTTTACAGGTCGATATTTTCACTGTATGTCTCCTGAGCAATGGAAGAGGATGTCCTGAGCAGATAGACACTGCCCTTTGGGAGGCTGCAGTTCTGCTAAAGAAAGAAGAAGATGTGGAAGAAGAAGGCCGTGTTCAGTCTTATCTTATGTTAAACAATCCCATGCCGGAGCGCTGTGGTTAATCTCAGGTTGAGTTGGAGAAGTGGATGGATGACAGTGCAACAGAAGGAGGCTCTGGATATCAGGTGACCTAGTGCACAACACAGGTTTGGTTCTGGCTTTATTTCTGCAATATACCTGACCTGAGAACATGAAACGAGACACTGAGATGCCTCGGTAGAGAAATGACACATTCATGTATTGTATCTGTATAGGGCATCGTCTAAGAATCAGATGACCCACGGGCTAAAAATAAAACAGCAAGGGTGCACAAGTGGCAAATTATGAGAGTCATTACAGTCAGCAGGAAACAGAATTCCATACTGTTCCTCATAAGTTTTTCCGCTCGGTTTGAAAGGAAGTGTATGTGTTCTGCCACAGGAAGTGAGGTCGGCCCTGGTCTTTCACACCCCACTGGGTAAAGAGCGGATACTGGGGTGTCAGCACCGATGCGTGCTCAAGCGTGGCCTCTCGCATGAGGGCAAACGGGAAAAGATGAATGGCCACCTCATAAAGCGCTGTTATTGTTGATAGGGGATGAGGATAACGAGGCGAGACGTCCTTAGGACGAGCTACTGATGCTCATGTACGGAGTCAGCGGAGGAAAAAGGAAAGTTATGAAGCGAAAGCTGACTTTACTTGGTGTGGGAGGATTTGACACAGGTATGAGCACCTAGAGTCAGAACATGCTTCTGAAAGTCTACAAAGCCCTGCTGTTCAATGAAGACCACAACTGAAGTACAATGATTACGGGATCCGGCTCAGAATGTCCCTCAGGGTGCTGGAATAAAGTTGTGCTGTTTGAGCCACAAGAGCAGCTCTGACAAGCACTGGATTCCACTTTGACATCTCCCCATCTGTCCCATGATGCCACGGGGGCTTCGGAGGGCTTGAGAGGAGGACACAATTAGGAATGAAATCGCCCGGTGGCCTAGCAGCCTGATGAATATGCATCATGCTAAAACCGAACGGGGATATTCATCAGAAAACTGACAGCGGCAGTTTGACTTCTCAGGACTGTCTACCTGTCATCAGCACTGACATTCAGGGAGCTAAACCGCAGAGATCGAACAGACGTGCTGTTTGAGAGACACAGGAGCCTCGGGCTTCTGATTAATAACATGTTCCTTGCACATCTGAAAGGTTCAACACTTGAATATTTACTGTGGAGAGAATGAAGTCGACCAGTAACAAGAGACGTATATTTCCTGACATGGTAATTTTGATAAGACATTGGGAAAAAGCTTTCTTGACTGTTGAGATGTTTGCCACAGCCTTAATCAACTACAATCTGATACAGCTCAAACTGACAGTGCATTATTGATAGAGAGCTGATGATAGACTGCAGGTTCTGGTAAAGGGGTGCGTATCGGGGAAAGTAGGCTCATTTATTTTAGAAATAAGGGAGAAAATGATTCCTAAAGCATTTAAAATGATATCTCCAGATGTTTCAATAGATGATCCAGTGTTCTCCACTGCTCTTTGTTTTGCTGTGCTCTCCACCACCACCATCACTCCTCCCAAAGTCAGGATGCTCCTCAGAGCTGATTGGGGTTAATTCAATGGACAATGACTGAACCACTGGCCTTCTGTTCCACATTATGTTCCTCAGAGAGCCTTAGCGAGGATGTGAAGAATTGCCTCATAATAATATTTACCAGATACACACATGACCCAACATATGGTATCGCTCTCTATGCCTGGTGGCATCATCAACATCATCATCCTCACAAATCATTCCTCAGTCTTTTCTTCTCAAAACATATAATCTTTAAAACGCTGTTGCACAGTTTTTGCCTTCCTTGTATTGAACTTCCAGGCTTGTGTGGAAATGGATCTCCTGTGGTGTGGGTTAATGGGAGGTCAGATGAAGGTGATGACTGGTTTAGGATGACCCGAGACGCCCGGATATGTGTGTGATCACGTGATGTCCAGCCATGGCATGAACGCAGGTGCTGCGACTGACCTTTTAGTTGCTGCACTGAAGGACATGTTTTCCCTTGACTGCATTTACCAGGGAGACATGGATGCTCTGGATCTCACGTCAAAACAAATACAGGGTTTATCTGGAAACCTTTGGAAGTGGACATAAGTCAATACTGAGATTTGCAAATGACTAATGCATTTGAAGTTCCTGAAGTAAAGTAGCAGTGCATGCAAAGCAGAAGTGGAATAATGACAAAACTATGGGTTTAAATCTTTGGTTCCATGTAGAAGAAAAAACACTTGCAATTCAGCATTCAAACAGATGACAAATGAAGACTGAAATACTGTATAAAGTTGACAAAACCTCAAAAAAGATGCACACCTGAAAATAGGATAATGTGAGAGTCATACAGTGAGTAGACCGCAATTTTTTTTTATTTTTGTCTTGTTTTCCACTACAAACATTATTAATTCAGGATACATTTATGCACAGTGACTGAGATTAAGTCTTCTTTCCTGAAGAATTTAACATAATTAAGTTATGTTTTGCTTAAAACAATAAAATATCTAAAAATATATGCCAAATGGATAAGAAGAGGAGGAAAGGTGTATGATTAATTGAAATGTCCAAAATGCCTTGAATGGACTGGATGCATTTAATGAAAATTGTAAAAAGACTCAAAAACAAGCCCTTAGCGAAATGCTTGGTGTAATTAAGATGTTTCCATGACATTTCAGTACATATTCTTACAAGCAAGCAATTTATAATGCACAGATAAAACAGCCCCAATTCTTCTTGTCATAACGTGAAGTGCTCACTTTCCATTCTAAGTCACACATAACGCCGGACTCAGTCGGCTCATGAAGTGAACGCTAGGAAACCCACTTTGCCGTGACAGACAAAAGCTCTCTGTGCTCCTCTAATATGCCCGTCTCTCTCTCGAGGCTTCGGCCCAAGCGTGGCCCACGTCCACTCAGCCTCCCAGTGCTCCAGGAGAGCCATGTTTGGCTAAGCCTATCTCCACTCATCAAAGTGAGCGGAAACGTCGGATTGATGACCTCATGCACAGTTTGATGGATTTATCTTCCCAAAGCACTTCCATCGCCGCAGCCCCTGCCTCATGTGAGGGAACACAGCATTCCTTTCCAACACGTTTGTTTGAGCGATCAGAATATCCGGTCCAAAAATGCCCAAGCTCTCTGTGGTCTTACATGAGTTCATCGCCTATATACAGTATACATCTCACTTGGCCCGAGCCTTGTGCCCATATTTCATGTGCTCTGTGTATTTGCCAAATGCTAAGCTTGTGAGTTGCTCAGGGAAAATATTCCTCCAGAGTAAATAAACCAGGCAAAGTTGAGGGCAAATATTTTGGAAGGGGGTCTGGATCCAGGCCAGACATGTGGGAATGCACCGTGTGCAGGCCTGAGCAGTTCCTCACATGCTGTGTAATGCGTCGGAGTGATTTGAGAAGTGGAGATCACCTGCACCTGAGGCTGCGGCTGTCACTCCTTCATGCCCGCTGGATGGCCTGTTGAATGAAGCCGTCCGGGTATCAATCTCCGCTAGCACTCATCTGTCTTGTTTAGAAATACACATCCATCAGTAATGTGCCGCAGGAGTCATTAGCACTCGAGGGTCCCGGAGACATGTAAAGCCAGGGATGTTGATAATGGGGTGAAAGGGGGAGGTCTGTATCTGGTGTGTAAAAGAGCCTTGAGAGGATTCAACAGGCAAATCAGAGGGAGAAAACAACCTGAGTGCACATATTGAGTACTAGGCATACTGTACAAACTATGGGAGCTGTTATTACCTACAATGGTTTCTTTGTTCATTGAGTTCTGCCTGAAGTGTTCACAGTGAACACAGTTGTTGTTTGGAGGCATTGCCCTTTAAGTTTACACCATAAACTTTTCCAAAAAGGTAATGTGCATTAATGCTCTTTTTTTTTTTCACTGACAAACACAACAGAAAACCCATAGTCACTGCAAGCCAGGGATTCAACATGACGTGACAAAACTACCCTTACATCCAGAGGGAAACGAAAGGTTGTTTAAGCCGAGTCCTAAAGTCATTCAAAAGTAAGTAAAACATTACTTTCCATAAAAAGTAACAATTTGATAGATTACTTTTTAAGGTGCAATAGAGAAAAACAGGACCAAAGGGTTTGGGGGACCTTATAAACCCCAAAAGATTGGCTAATTAGATCAATCACTCATAAAGGCACGCATGTGTTCACCTTTGAGGATTGATTTCATTTTTGTCTTTATTTCCACTGAGGCCACATACAGTATGTGTAGTTCACTTTATTGTACTGAATGTGCACTTTGAAAGCTGTTTTTTTTTTAACTGTTCTTGCAGATAATATAATATTAAAAAATAAAATAAAATAATAATTAAAAGGCCACTTAAGTGTACTTAAGACACTAGCACACTTGTGTTTCTAGCACACTTAAAGGAGTAGTTCACTTCCAGAATAAAACTTTCCTGATCATTTACTCGACCCATATATCATCCGAGATGTTCATGTCTTTCTTTCTACATTTGCAAAGAAATTAAGTTTTTTTTAAGCACAACTTTCCAGGATTTTTCTCCATATAATGGACTTTTTTTTTTCTTTTTTTTTTTTACAGTTTGAACTTCCAAATTGCAGTTTCAGTGCAGCTTCAAAGGGCTTTACACGATCCCAGCCGAGGAATAAGTGTCTGATCATTTTCTTAAAAAAAACTTTTTAACCACAGATGTTAATTATTTTTATTTTGGAAGTGAACTGCTCCTTTAAGTACTGTACATTTGTTTAAAAGTGCACTTTGTAATAATGTCAAATTAATTGTTCTACTTGAATTTTATTTAAAATAATTATGTTTTATTAACCTTTTTTCATGCTTTAAAGAAGTACACTTATTTTGATGTGTTGACTAACATACTAAAGCAAATCTAAAGTACAGGATTATAATTTTAACAGTAACATATTATTTTGATAGTCCACATTCTACTAACGATAAGCAACACTTCACTTGCTAACACATTATTTTAATGGTCAGACATTCTACTGACTATAAATAACTGTGCATGTATGTTAACTTATTCTACACTCTCCCTAACCAGTCTACTAATACTCTGATGAGAGTTAGCTGATATGGAGATGCAAAGTTGATTTTAGTTAGTAGAATGTCTAAGTGAACTTTCAACATTATTCAACATTACATTAAGAGGTAAGCTGCAACTACATCAACATGTTACAAATTAGAAATATATTTAATTACATGACATACACAAAATGGCAATAAAGTATATTTTAGTTGATCGTGTTTGTTAGTACATTCAGCATTATTTAACCATAGACAATAGAGTAATTATGAAATTAAATATATAGATGCACTTAATCGTACTTACAGTAAGTAGGTCATAGAAAGCACTCTAAAGTTCAGCTAATTGCATTTAGAATGAATTTAAACTATAATACAGTTTGGTTTGAAGAATCTGAAAACATTACATTCAGTTCACACTTACATCTGTACTTTTAAATATATAATAAGGACTCTTTTTAAAAGCATGCTAAAGTGTACTCATTTTTAACAAGCAGAAGCACAATGAATCTAGTAAAATGTGATTATTTCTGATCATGCTGGCAGTGATTTATCGCTCCTGAGTAAAGATCCTGCTGAACCGGAGCATGCTCAGTGTCTGCTGCATTCAGACGATCTGTCCACAGCCAGAGTATGAGAGACCCGCGGGGAGGCTGTCTCCTGATTGAAAACTACACACAACATGAGGACGAGCTGAACAGCTGAGCTCTTGTCACTAATATCAATGATAGCCATGTGACACTGAATAGGTATAAAAGAGTCCTCTTTCAGAGCACCTGACTTCCACATGAGCACGCTGCAGGTAATGATTAAAGTGGTATGCATGGTTCAATATAACTCATTAATTCTGTTGGGAGGAAAATAGTGACTAGCTCTGCAGAATAATTTGAAATAGTGTGTGCGCTACGATACACATGGAGGGTTATGAATGACAGCACAAGACAGCTCAGCCTCTCATTACCTTCAGCCGACACACACACACACACTCAAACTCTCATTTCAGACCCAGCACAGTCAGATGAACACCAAACACCTCACAGACACTTGACCAAATCTTCAGCAGATTTCACCTCACACACTGTAAGAGTTGTGTTCACTGTGGCCTTGCTGGAAGATGAGATTTATCTAACACATCAGTCCAGATCATCTCATCTCATCTCAAACTATAGAGCGCATTATTAGTGCTGCCCACTGTTACAGCAGCGCTGCTTCTGGAAGTGTTTTTCACATTCATTTTTCCTATAGGGTTATTTTAAAAGTCTTTATTACACCATTATGAGCCATGAACCAAACCAACCAGCTACGGGGAGAATAAAACATCACAAACTCTGATTTGCAGCAAAACTCAAAAGTACAAGATATGCTCAAATAATATAAAACTGTTCATATAAAATATACTTCAAGTTTGTTGCAAAATATGCATATATATATATATATATATAAATAATTTATATAAAAAAAAAATATATATATATATATATACAAATATTTCATCATTTTGAAAGTGTAGCAAGACTCAATTGCGTCATTTGCAGTGCTTCATGGGAGTAATTTTGGTTTGATTCGCTCTCAGTGACTTGAATCATGGAAAATTTAGTTGTTCTCCATAAATACAGCTGTTAAACATGATTATTTAAAAAAGTTGAAATAATGCAAATGGATGGCTTCAACAAAAGCATAAACCATCATCAATTAACAACCTTTTTATACTGCTGAACCAGACTGTTGCACTCATTCTGAGCTCATTTACTCACCCTCAAGTTGCTCCAAACCCATACGGCTTTCTTTCTTCAAAATGAGATGTTTAGCAGAATGTTCATGCTGCTTTTTTTCCAATAATAAAATTCCAGGGTCTGTCAAGCTGCAAAACTGACTAGAAGCAGCATAGCAGTAGTCCACACAGCTTTCCCAAAGCCTTACGACGGCTGTAGGCGATGAACAGACAAAACGTCAAGTCGTTATTTATTGCTTCAGCTCTTTTTTTGCACATATTCATATTCTAACTGGCTGCATTGCAATCATTTATGTGATACTCTGGAGGCTTTCAGCATCAGTGCTGTCAAACCTGTCATGATGTCCTTCATGATGCAGATTGCTTTGGCGCTCAACACACCCTCCATATTCTCTGTCAGTGACGGTGGACACGCATGGCGTCGACCGAGGGAGAAGAATGCTATATAACACTAAGAGTGTGTGAATTATTGCACTTTGTTAAATTGTTGTTCACACTGGTTAAAGGTTGCCAGATAACTATTTGCGCTTGTGATGTCTCAGTGAGTCACTGTGTTTGTTCCTGAGTCACCGGTGACTGGCTGATGTGGTTTTGCACCTGGACTTTATCAACGTTTTTTTTTATTTTTTTGCATTTTTGGGTATTTTTTCTGTAATTTTTGCAGTATGACAATTACTGAATATTAATATGAGTGCTTTGAGTTTATGTAAAAAAAATTTTTTTTTTTGCTTTTGCAAATGTGATGCAATGTATATTTCAAGGGTAATATAGTCTTAGTACTATGTCAGTATGTAGTGTTTGTGTTTCATTTGGTTTCATGTATTGAGGAGCTGCGAAGAGTGATTGTCATGTTCTCTTCATAAATATATTGCAGAGAATAAACTTCATGTCAATATGTGAGTCAGTGCCTGCACACTGGGAGATGCTGCAGATGCACACTGTGAAGAGCTCTGGAGATGTCTGTGCGCGAGTGCACTCAACAAACCAAAGCTGAAGCCGAGCACACATGAAATGGAGAACAAACGGCCAATATTTAGTTCCCCCGGTTTAACCCCTGTATGTACTGGGAGGTAAGAGCACATGGGAAGGCCAGCAGAGCCGCTGGTTACTGATGATTGTGGCGCACAGCTGAAGAGGAGAAGAGACTCGTGCTCACGGGTCTGGGCCGCAGGTGAGATGGATTTCTCTGGAGATCTCTGATTGAGCTCTTCTGTGTTCCTCTGAGCCGAGCGACCACGACTCATTTTCTCAGAGTTCAGCTCCCGCTATGCTTTTTATTTTTGAGCTATACTGTCATCTTTGTTTGTTTAGGCCTACACACTGAAAACAAAATTGTGTATGACTGACTTTGACACAGTTTTCACTTAGAAATCACCGGTCATATTTTAACAGATAAACACAAAGAATTGAAGTAAATATGACATTTTGAGGAAGAAAAACCAAAACAGCATTTACTAGAAATTAAAAGAAGTCCAAAAATCTTTATTAATAAACTTTTTTTTTTTTAGGCGAAGGTTTAAAAATGGCAAAAGGTTTCCAGACCTTAAATAACAAACAACACAAATAACAGACATTTGGTTTCTCAATGGCATCGTTTAGGAAATGAATCACTTTGTCAATCAATGCTCTCAATAATTAAATGCCTGGCAGTCTGTTTTCTGTCTGTCGATACACGCTAAATTTATGACCTGAGGTAAAGCAGGAAGTCAGTTTTTATTGCTATTCAATTTTTGACTGGAAAGCCACTAATTTGAATGCGTCGGAGAGGGCTGGATTAGAGGATTCTGGATGTATTCCTTATTTTCTGGCCAGGCTGATCAATAAAAGCTGTTCTATATCTCAGTCAAACATCATCTGAGAGACGCTGCTACAGTATATATTTAGCAGTTATTCTTCACAAAACCAATCGCTGTCTCTGAGATAAAATAGTTTGTGTATTATTCGACTTCAAATAGCGTGTACAAGACACTACTTTGATGGTGTTTTCAGGGCTGATGGCATCAAGCTGTGATTATTTAGAAATGAATCCAGTCCACCAGTGCAAAGATGTTCTGCTGTTCTATTCTAGTGGATTGCAGGGCTAAATATAAGCAAATAATCTGTACAGACGGAAATATCTCCGGACATTAGGGAACGAGTGAGACGACTCTGCACTTCTTCAAACAGAGACTAATCAATCACAGAAACCTGCTGCTTAAAGACACAGTTCATCCAAAAACGATTAATGTTCTGTCATTATTTACTCACCCACGTCAGTTTTCATTTTAAATTAATGTTTTACTAATTATGTTGTGTTGTTATCATTTTTAGTATTATTTTGTTGTTATTATGTATTATTATATAGTTGTCATTTTTTAAGTTCTAGTTTTTAGTTTTCATTAACATCTAATTAATATTTTAAGTACAAACAAAGACAAAAGAGTTAGATAAAGTATTTTCACAATCTTTTCCATGAAATTATTGTGAATAAAGTAAATAGTGACCATTTTCAAGGCAAATTTTCAGTGTTAAATTTCATGTAGTTTATATATACACACACACACACACACACACACACGCACACACACACATATTATATTTATTTATTTTTGAAGCTTAAATGGATACTTCACCCAAAAATGAAAACTCTACCATCATTTACTCAACCAAAACAAGAGAAGATATTTTGAAGAATGTTGGTAACCAAACAGTTGACGGTAGCCATTGACTTCCGTGGTATGGAAAAAAACACTATGGAAGTCAATGGCTACCAGCAACTGTTGGTTACTAACATTCTTCCAAAGATCATATTTCGTTCTCTCTACAGAAGACACATACAGCTTTGGATTAATGTGAGGGAGAGTGAATGATGACCTAATTTTGATTTTGAACAGTTTCCAGTCACAATTGGCTTTCATTATATTTAAAAGAGCAGATCAGGCTGCTTTTGAGTTTCACAAGAGCTTAAACATTTGGAACGACATGATGGAGAGTAAACGACGACAGAATGTGCATTTTTAACGTCAGATGTTGTGTGACCGCTGCAGGTATCAGACACGACTGAACCGCTAGATATCACAGACAGAGTTAAACAGCTTCAGGACTCTGTTCCTGACCCTCTTAGACTCCTTGGGAGAAAAAAAGAGATGTTGATGGAACGCAGCCATTTCTTTGACCTGGTGGCCTCTCTGGGAGGAAGGCCGGAGACAGGTAGATATATGGCCGGTTTGTTATTGTGAATTCCAGATCTGCTGGTTATCTGGGAGCCTTTTTTAATCTGGGATTCCAGAGACGGTTCACCCGGGGTGTCGCCGCTCACCTTTCCCTGACCTACGGGAAAAGCAAACCAGGGAAAAGAAAAAAAAACGGCACCTAACGGATTCCAGGGCCCGGATCGGGTTTCGTTTTAATGTCCGTTCACATGTGGGCTGTTTGGAGGGGGAGGACGAGTGCTGTTCCCACAGCAGACATCCATCTGGTGATGTCACAGAGCCTGACGAGAAACAGCCGTGCGGCCCATTCCACAGCATTTATTTTTACTGTTGACCGATGCATCGAAACACTCGACCTCTCCGAGAGCAGCACGGACAAGACAAACACGCATCGCTCCGACAGCTCGCTCACATCCACACAAAGAGAATCACATTTCTGTGAGCCGCTGGAAAGAGAGAGCGCTGATTGAAACCAGATAAGGACAGAATGGATGTGTAGAGCGGAGTAATGAGATTCCTCCAGTGTGTGTTTGGATTCAGTGATTACAGACATCCCCCTCTCCATCGTCCTGCTTTATGAAGCATATTGTGTATTTGCATTTGGAGTATAAAACTAATGTATGCATTCAGTTGTTTGATTGTATTATGCAATTAGTCATGTTTTGCAATGAAACATGACAAATTATATCATGCAAAAAAAAAAAAACATTGTGCATGTCACGTGCAAAAGTTACTGCTGTAATTAAAAACCAAGTAAACTTAACTACTGATTATATTCTGGTATTCAGTGTATGCTTTATTTCCTATGAGCTTTTTGGTTTTCTATGCAGTTTTCCATATGAAACCCATATTCCATAACCTGTAGTTTTGCTAATAATCAGTTAAATACTTTAATCAAATTATATTTTTCTTCTTCCCAATGTATTCTGATCTTGTAGGGTCATTAAAAGCAAACACTTTCAGCCTCTACTGTATATACAGCAGGAAAAACACAAACAATGCAAACAATCGGCAGCTGTTTCGTTTTGATGGGCTGCAGGAACTGATGAAGTCCATGAAATGTGAAAATGAGACGTACTGACAGTCTAACTAACTTTCTCAGCAAGATTACAGTAGTTGTTGTTACAGTAGTCGAGTCCCTTGCAGCTACTCTGAGAATGTTAATAATGCACCATAACACTGTGTGAAACTAGAAGCATCTGTGCTTTCAAGAGTGTGTTTCAGGTCTGCTGATTGTCCGTGCAGATTTCTGAGCGCTGCACCGTTTTTGTTGACGGGTTTCAAATGCATTGATCTACTGATGCAAAGTCACTTGATGAGAAACAAGGCACGTTCTGTCAGTGTTTTCACAAGCAGGATGTACATTTTCAAAACTCTTAGTACTAAACTCACAACAGATTTACTTTTATTCAGACATTCCGACGTGTTTTCAATTGTGTCAACATCATGCTATTACTATCAAACTTTTTATTTGCCTCTTTTGTTTTAAGTACTGAACTGAAAGAAGATCATACTGTTGTGTTTCAGTGATTAAACCAAATGTTCTCAATACAAATCACAAAGAGCTTGTGTTTTGAAACAATGATTTAAGTGAAAATTATATAGCCTATCTGTAATGAAAGCATGAGAGACTATAGCAGTGTGACCTGTGACCTTTCATGTGAAACTGCACTACAATGAGTTAAAGAAACACTGTGTGAAACTAGAGTGGAGTATGTTTGCAGAGTTTTTTTTTTTAATGCATTGCTGAGAAACCATGCACTTTTTGTCAGTGAGCTGAAGATGACTTCTTTCCCAAACTATGCAGAGCCTGGTTTCTATTCTCACTTAATGCAGCCCTTTTATTGCAGGTTTAACAGTCGGAATGAGGAATTATCATATCAAAGTTGATCTTCAGATCACCGTGAGGCTGTGTGTGACATCGCTTCACATGTTGGTTTTTCCGTGACGCTTCCTCTCGGCTCTCAGCTTGTCATATAGAGCGGCGCAGTGACGTGTTTAAAGTTTGTTGCCACCGAATCCATAATTTAGCGGCCTCTTCCTCCTCCTCCTCCTCCTCCGTAACTGCAGGGACAGCACACTTCAATAACAGCACGTGTGTATATTGCGCCTTTGAAAAGTTTGTCAGCGTGACAGCGTCACCGGGGTTTTTGACACCATCTGTCACGCGCAAGATCACTCCCGCCGCCGCTGTCTGCTCTTATCAGCTCGCGCTCCCGAAGTTTGCGCTCGCAAATATTCCGCCAAATATTAACATTCCTCCAGCTGTCTGGGGAGAAATATGAAAGTGTTCAATAATCTCTCTCGGTTTTATCTGGGAGCATCCTTCATCCGAGAGCTCGACATTACGGATTTTCATCCCTCACTCAAATGAAAAAGAAGGATATTAATGTTTTGATGCTCATCTTTTTTGAAGACGAACCGTGGCGTGGATCGGCGGTGACAACCCAGGCGAGCCGATTCTCTGCGTAATATCTGCCCGAATTATTGCAGCGCACCGCGGGTTAAACGCTGGCGTCAAGAATGACGGCAGATGAATTCGTTTTGTGTGTGAAACAATAGCGCGGGGACGCGGGGGCGGTTTACATGCGCCGCTTAATTGCATTACAAGACCCACATTTAAGAGAAGAATGCAAAACAGCAGAGGCGCGATTTTACAGTGGGCGCGCGCGCGCGCAAACAACCTCAGATCGATTTGAGCATATCAGTCACAATGCCCTATCAGCGAGGTGCAGGGTAACCTGATTTTAGGCAGAGTTATGGGATTTGCGCGCGGGGCGGAGGGCTCTCGCGCTCCGACAAAAGGCCCGTGTTTAATCGCTGGCAGCGGCGCGGCGACGCTCCGAAAGCCGGTTACGGAGCGCTCGCTTGCCGAGGAAACGATTGCGCGATCTGTGAGTAACCGGCTGCCACTGGCGATGTTCTTCCTCCGGCTGTACTTGTCAGGTGTAATCATTTTGTTGTGCTTCATGTTTTATGCTAATGCGCGCGGGTAGGGTTGTTTGGGGCTTGTGGGGGTGTGCGGCACACATCGCATCGCGGGGGTGTGTTATTGTTTTATGCAGCCGCTCGGAAAATAATATTTGCATTCCTCTGAACGCCTCGCCCTGATTATTTCCTCTTTGCGTCGGGGGTTTGTGTGCGCGCGCGTTTACATCGCAGGACACGCATCAAGCACCGTCACGCGTTTCCTGATGAAGCAACGGCCTCCTCATCCTCACCTCTGAACTGATACACCTGTGCATCACTAAAGCCACGCATGTGGTTCAGATGGTAGCAGGGTACTGTACTGTTTCTATAGTCATGAACTCTGGTCTTTACCTCAAAGAGATGTCCATGACACTGCTGTGCAAATCCAAAAAATATATATTTCCATTAGTGAAAATGCACCAGGATGCAAATGCACTATACAAATGATGTACAGATGTGCATAGAGTGAAGAAAAATACAGGACTATAACAGCTTCTGTGTCAACCACATACTGTGTGCATGTCCATTTATGAATCTAATCAAATATGTGAATAACTGCAGATGTTGAAGTTAATGTATTAACTTGCCTGATTAAAAGACCTCATGGTGCGTTCAGTTCCTCCTGGGAAGTTTGAATTGATGTAATTACAACATCTTATGTGTGTCAAAATCAGAGAAAAAGGGTGATACACCTTTTTGCATAAAATTCAACACCTTTTTTTAATAACATATACAAAATTATGAGAGAAAAACATGGATTGGGTGTGTTTTTTATTTATTTTTTATGGAGGTGGTGTAAATTTACTGTCATAACAATTATACAATAATATGGTATTTTGTACATGGTGCTTACATTTTTTTTTTTACATAAATTGAAAACAAAAAATATCTTTTAGATATTTTAATTTCAGATTTTGTTGTGTTTTCTCACTGAAACGCCTGAAGCTCTGGGTTTAAAGAAAATGCAGTGTCCCACTCATAATTATGACTTGCATGTGTGTTCAACTCATAAATTCAATCTTTCCAGCACTTATGCACATATTTAATATGAGTTTCAGGAATGAAAAGGAGGCTGTGAGGGACAGACGTGTCTTCAGTGGAGTGTGCTGTTGTTTAACAACATACTTATTGCTCCAAATAGCTTTAGTAGACTCCATAAATCAACTCTGAAACTGGTGAAAATGACATGTGATCTAGAACCTTTATCCAGTGCATCTGTCTACATGTGTAACACACTTCATATCTGATTAACATAATGCGTCCGATTAACTCCTTTCATTATTTGTTAAAGAGATATTAGATTAATCACACTCGTATCTATAAATATAAATAATACATTATTGTTTCTGTATAAATATAGATATTATAAGTATGTTAACACGTCGTCCTTCACACAATGGAAGTGTTAGTTGTTGCTTTATTAATGGCACTGTCTGGCAAAATAATATTTCCTATCATATTATCTGTCAACACTGACCAGTGCAATCACAGCCATGAATTAATGCCTAAAGCCGATTATTTCTCTCCATGAATAAGGAAGGCAATCATCACTAAAAATCAATGAAGAGGAAAATATCCCAGGCACGGAGCAAATGTAACATGGCCTGCAGTAAACTCCTTCCCCTTTAAGCGTTTTATTTTGCCGATATCTCTTTTATGGCTCATGATCATCATCAGATGTGATGTGAAAATCAAAGCGGAGGCTGCGAGCTCATCTTTAGCCTGAGGTTTCTCTTGGTTTCTGCTGACAGATGGACTAGAGCGCAGGTAGAGCGGAGGCTTTCTGACCTCAGATCAGCAGCGGCAGCAGCTTCTTCATGCTGCTTTGTTTGCAGACGGCATCGGTGGCTTTATTTCCCGATCTGCTTCCTCAAAGGTGCTTTCAGGAGACGCACATGAACGTTTCTGCTCCCTGACGAGGGTCTGATGGGTGACAGTGTTTACACTCGGCAGCACTGACTCGTCTCAACTGATGTGGAGCCATCAAAGATCATAAAACAGTCATATTCGGCTCCATTAAACAGCCGTATTCGGGAGTTAAATCCGGTTAAGATGAATTTCAGCGTAACGCTCCGTGATGTTTCACTTTCTTCTGAAAGCGTAATGAGGGCAGAGATTTACATGGCGCTCTGTAATCTCATCTGATATGGAGGCCTTCAGAAAGTTCACCTCCATTATAGGCCTGTTCCGCTGGTAATGACATTGTGGCTGCGATCGTTCCTCTAGTAAGTTAATAACAAATATGAGGCCATTGATTAATGTCTGTGTGTGCGTGTGTGTGTGTGTGGATCTACTGTCTTCAACCAGCAGTGAGATCTCTTGATATTGCAGGTCATTTATCATCTCCCTCTGACATGCTCATAAAGCAGAACATACAGTAATTAATTTTGCCGGAGAGAGAGAGAGAGACAGGGATGAGTGAAATGGCACACATTCACTCCAAACAAACACACGGTTATTATGCTGTCACAAAAGTTTTAGCGCAAGCCTCGCACGCGTCTGATTAAAACACCAGAAAGCGATTTCCATGTTCTAGAGGTGTCTGACAACGCATGAAGAAACCCATCAGCAGCGAGACGGTGTGAAGAGATTTCACTCAGCAGCTGCAGACATCTACGAGGAAAAACACAGAAGCGAACCTACCTCCAGGAGTTGAGCTGACCACTTTACTCCATAGTGCTGCAGTGTGTGCTCATGTTGTGTTAGGAAACACACTCTCACACACTTCCAAACACACACCACTCAACATTGTGCTTGTGTAGAAGCGACCGCATTCACACGGCTTCACTCCACTGGAAATACACACTCAAATCCTCTCCTGAATTCTGACTTTTCCATTTCCACTTTGACACATAAATAAGTTTTTGATTTGTTTTAATTAAGGATGTGAAATCATTTTGCAGACCACTGCAAACCGGTAAATCTGCTTTGCAAAAAGTGGTTAATGGTTAACTAGTTTAATTCAAGTAAAAAAAAAAAAACAACCTATATAACAATATAAACACACACACACACACACATATATATATATATATATGTATATATATACCAACAACACTCATTTCTTGGGTTAAATATGGCAGAAATAGCATATCATAATAGCAATTGCAGGTTACCACTTCTAGCAGTGTGAATAAAACTTTTTTTTTTAACTTTTTTAATGCATTTTCATTTTGTCCATGAATTGAAACTTGGCTAGTGAGTAACGACCCACTTACAAAAGTTTTTAAGTATTTATTTCATCCATCATGTGAAATTGAATCTATAATTTTTAGTTCTTGTGAGGCTGTTTTGCAGAAATCATCAGGCCCCAGTACTGCAAGTCTGAGCCCTAATACATCACTGGATGTGCGGCGTTCAGAAACACAGAAAATAAGCCTTCAAATATCACTGAGGGAAGATGAAAACCTCTTTTCTTGGCGTTCATATGAAAAGGCAGCGCTGGGTTTTGAAGCGGGTGGGCCTTCTGAGGACACCAGTGTTTTTAATCACAGTGTCCTCCAGCGAGACGGCTTTGTAGAGCTCATCTGGAGAGGAGGACATTTGTTTGACACCATCTTTAAACACTGCAGCATTCAGATACAGAGCTGGAGTATTTATTTCAATAACCTTCACCCCGACGGGGAAAACACGCACACGCCAGACTCCTTCACACTTCCTCAGCAAGCAGCAGCTTACAACCCTGACGCCGTTTGTTTTCAGCCACTGAACATGTTCAGTCTGTGTTTGTCAGCTTAGTCGTGGGATGTTTGACTAGTTCCCACAAACCCGGATGTGTTCTGGCTTGACAATGAGGTAAGCGTCGCTTCAGAACCTGCAACAGCCCAGACGTGCAACACAACCTTAAGATCCGCTCTGATGAAGACACAGTTATTGCAACCTGAGAGATTTCTGGCTCTCCATCAGATGTCCATTACACCAAAACATTGACTCTAAAAGAATTTATTGAAGTAATCCATATTAATATTTTATGTGATGAACAGATTTAACCCTTTCATGCATGAATTATGATAACCTCAGTCAGGATTTTTTTTCCTATGTGTTTTTATTGCTCTTAGGGCATGAAAAACAAGAATTGATTTTTATTTTATTTTTTTTACAAATTTTTCAAAGAGATCTTCAGATGTCCACTTGAGTGGACAGCATGCGGTTGGTTTAAACTGAAGATATACTGTATTAAATATAAGACAATAATCAAACAGATAAAGTATGTGAATTTAACAAACTAATCAATGCAATTATATCAAATAATGTGAAAACTATAAATTATATGCAAAAAATATAAATGCAAAATATTGCAATGGCTTCATACAACTTCATACAAGTTGCACTTCGTATATCTATGATATCAGAACATGAGGACGTGATTCCATCAGAAGTTTCTACAGCCTGTCAAGGTACAACTGTGGAAACCACTCAGATGCTCCCTCCAGTGCACCAGAGTATGGAGATTTACCCTTATTAGCTGATAATTATGATTATGTTCAAGATGGACATGCACATTTCTATCATAGCCCTCCTCTGAGAAAACCTAGCGATACGTTTTTTCAATCTCATCTGAAATGATCAGTGTTGGGGGTAACGCATTACAAGTAACATGCATAACCCAATCAGATTACTTTTTTGATGTTACAAGTAAAGTAATATGTTACAAGTAACATGCATTACCTAATCAGATTACTTTTTGATGTAACGAGTAATTAACTACAAGTAATGTGCATTACCTAATCAGATTACTTTTTGATGTAACGAGTAATTAACTACAAGTAATGTGCATTACCTAATCAGATTACTTTTTGATGTAACGAGTAAAGAAACGCATTACAAGTAACATGCATTACCTAATCAGATTACTTTTTGATGTAACGAGTAAAGAAACGCATTACAAGTAACATGCATTACATAATCAGATTACTTTTTGATGTTATGAGTAAAAAAACGCATTACAATAACGCACATTACTTAATCAGATTACTTTTTGATGTTATGCGAAAGGAAAGGCATTACAAGTAACATGCATTACCTAATCAGATTACTTTTTGATGTTATGAGTAAAAAAACGCATTACAAGTAACATGCATTACTTAATCAGATTACTTTTTGATGTAACGAGTAAAGAAACGCATTACAAGTAACATGCATTACCTAATCAGATTACTTTTTGATGTAACGAGTAAAGAAACGCATTACAAGTAACATGCATTACCTAATCAGATTACTTTTTGATGTAACGAGTAAAGAAACGCATTACAAGTAACATGCATTACTTAATCAGATTACTTTTTGATGTTATGCGAAAGGAAAGGCATTACAAGTAACATGCATTACTTAATCAGATTACTTTTTGATGTTATGCGAAAGGAAAGGCATTACAAGTAACATGCATTATGTAATAAGATTACTTTTTGATGTTATAAGTAAAGAAACGCATTAAAAGTAACATGCATTATAAAATCAGATTACTTTTTGATCTAACAAGTAAAGTAATGCATTACAAGTGCCATACATTATGTAATCACATGACTTTTTTCGATGTCGATGAAAATTACATTCTAATAATACAAATACATTTATTTACAGTAGAAAAAGTCAATGCATATTAAGTTTTTAAGTTTTAAATTTCAAAAACAATATTCACATTATAATTATGAATTGTAGCTGAAATATAGCCATTGCATGCATGACGTCCACTACAGTCGACATGTGATTAATCAGAGTTTTCTCTCAATCTAAAATCAAAACTTGGACAATTTTACTGTGATATGACTCATTAGATATTGCTTTATGCTGCAAAAATTTTTTTACCTACAAGAGTCTCCTAGGATAGAAGGAATGGGTGGATATTCTGGAGCAACTTGGCATGTCTGACTGACCCTTGGCCATCTTGGTTTGGAGGGGGAAAAAATCGAAACACAAAGGCTTGCCACTTGGTTGCAATTTATAGGATGATGCACCAGGGTCCAATGAAGAGATTGATGTGCAACTTTGCCATAAAAACCCGTGCAAATTCAAGAAAATGCTTTTTTAATAGCTGTCCACTGTAGTGACCACTATGCGTGAAAGGGTTAAGATTAAGTATGCATTCACATATTAAAATCGATCAATGCACATAGACTGAGCTTATTAAATATGGTAAAGCAGAACATACACAATTCATCTTTAACATGCAATGCACAACACAGTTCATTAAGCTCCTAGAAGTATCACTTCACCCAAAAAGGAAAGTTCTATCACAACTTAATATTGTTGCAAACCCATAAGTCGTTCATTCGTCTTCAAAACACAAATTAATATACTTTCATTGGAACCTGAGAGATTTCTGGCCCTCCTTGGGAAGACTATTAAACCAAAACTTTGACACCTAAAAAAATATATATGAAAAAGATGCAATGAACAGATTTAATTTACGTAAAGAATTAAAGCTTCTGGTACACGGAGCTCATCAAATATGGCAAGGTGTAAAATGCTAAATGCATCATTAAAGTCCAACCCTTGACACACAAGCTCCTCGTCTCAAACACAAGCCTTTCTGACGCGTTTTTGAGCAGAGCTTTGAAGTGCTGGAGAACTCTGAGAACAGTCTTGGCCGTGTTTCTGGACTGTTTACAGGACAAACACATGAGGTTCAGTGCGTTCCTCACCCATTGGTCACGGCGCTGGGGAACGCTGGGAAACACGAGGGGCTCGTCCTCGTTCGGTCACAGGTGTTTCCCATTTCTAAATCTCTCCATGCAGCTCAGTTTTGGGTGACAGACCCCCCGCAGGTGTCTCTGACAGACCGCCGCTCAAACAGCACGGATCACACTACAGCACCCAGTGAAGAGAGACAACACGTGTTTTTAACATCAGACCTTCTTCTGTCCCATCATCATCATCATCATCACGAACCCGCAGAGAGCGTCTGGGTGAAAGCCTGTTCGTTTATTGGATTATTTCATTTTAGTTATCGACAAGTGAGAAGATCTTAAAAGAGTAGTTCACTTTCAGAATAAGAATACCCTGGTAATTCATTTTCTACAAATGATGTGCATTTGTGGTTAAAAAGTATATAAATGTTTATTTGTATTTATTTTTTTTAGTAAATGAGCGATGGTTTCTCTAGATACGAGTCTTATTCCTCAGCTGTAGAGCTCTCTGAAGCTGCACTGAGACTGCAATCCGACCTTCTGCACATTGTTCCCCAATGAAGTCCATTATATGGAGAAAAATCCTGGAATGTTTTTCTCCTAAATCATAATTTCTTTGCGACTGAAGACAGAGTTGAGCATCTCAAATGACATGTGGGTGAGGGAATGATCAGGAAATATTTACTCTGGGAGTGAACGAATGCTTTAAGATCAGAAGTGATATGATCTGCTATCTTTCTGAATCTGATCCGGACGGAGTCTTCGATAAAAATGCTATTTTCTCAGCTTGTTCATAATGTTGCTTTTTTCATGAAACTTACACACATTCAAGTGTTGATAAAACGAAATGCATGAAGATAAATAAAACAGGTTTGTTTTGTTAAAAGCAACGGCTTTCAGTTTTGTGAAAAGGATTTTTAAAAAATGCAGTGGCTGACAAAAAAAAAAACAAAAAAAATCTATGCAAAAAAAATTTTCCCTGTTTTTTTTTTCAGTTTTCAATCGTTTTATTTTCATTCTTTTTTATGTGCTTTAGTAATTTATATAAAATTTTTATATATTTATATAAACATACTATTTAGGTTTGATATTATTTATAATATAAATATTATTATTTAGATTTTAGTTCAGTTTCTATATATATATATATATATATGTATAACACCAGGACGATGTCCCGCTCCTCCAGAGCCTCGTCTGTGCAGCGTGTGACATTGACGGCTCTGTAATTCTACCTACATGATTGACTTGGTGACGGCTGGAGTGACACAACCAGTCGTTATGTTTCCACGCCGAGCGCAAGGTTTCCTGTGAGGATGTGTGCAGCAGCAGGCTTGAGGAGGAGGGCATTTGTTGACACCGCTGGGAAGCCGCTCACCTCCCCACTTTTAATGGCACAGAATTACAGGCCTGGCTGGAAGGCAACAACTGGCTTAAAACACATGATGCTGACAGGAATGACACGGCCACTTTCTGCCTCCATTAGAGGAGCCGGCGGCTCTTAAAGTCCTGACGTGGACGTCCCGCTCCTCCTCCTTGACCATTATCCTCTGACACCTCTTATTTTCATATTGACACGTGTTAAGAGCCGTCAGGAAATCAGGCTTCCTGAGCGAGAAGCTGGAGAAATGTGCCATGTGCTTTCACATTAAGTGCATGCTTTTAATATTAATAAGATGAGACCAAGACAAGCAGAAGGGATTCATCCAAGAGAGAAAACAATATGAGTAGTATATCCTTAATGAAGCAAAAATCTGGATATATTTCTTATTCTTCACATTCTCTGTAGTAGTGGCTTTACTTGCATGCTAAAAAGATTTGCATTGCCAAAGCATGGGTAAAATAAAAAATGATGCTTGTTTGTGAAAGCCAAACAAAATCTGAATGCACCTTACAAATACAAATGTACATTAGTAATTATTAACATGCATGATTGTAGGTAAAAGCTGTGTCCAAATGTATTCACGAGTTAAATTTGTCCATTTGGTCACTCTTTCTACACTTCTCAAAATGACTGATATTATCCAAACACTGTTTATTTTCATACCACCAGCAAAAATCATCACAAATATAAAATCAGTATTGTGTATATCAACCAGAGTGTGAAAATAACCACTTTTCACTCTGACATCAGTGAAAGTATTTTTTTATAGTTAGTTAAGAGCTCTCAATGCTTTTTTATCACTGAGAAACATAAGTAAAAATAATAATAATAATAAAATTGATTTTCTTTTTTTTTTTAATGCAATCGATGACAAAAGAAATGAATTATGAACCTAAAACCACTATTGATTTAAAGATAAATTAATAAACAACTTGAGACTTTTCCTTTGATTTCTTCCATTTGTGGTTTGATCTGGTTTCACCTTATCTTCAGCCGTGTGGAAGGTCTGAGCAATCATCGGCACGCTCGCAGGTAAAAAGCACACGCATGCTTGCAGATAAACATCATGCATTCCTTTGTAAATTTGGTCGGTCATTTCACAGCAAAAATCAGCACAAATGCATCAGTGCTGGAGAAAACAACAACAACGAGCAGTTTCAGCTGCACAAGAGAATTATGGGTAGAGGCTTTGACAGCTTGTGATGTAACGGGGAAGGTTTCAGATTTTGAGCATTTATCATTTATTTTTGAAACACACACAGACCGACGTCAAGCTCACTCACACACAAGGCCTGTGTGAAGAGGAAAGAAAGGTTTGTAGTGGTGTGTGATGGAGTTGAGCTGCTGTCGCTCATTAAACTTCACACTCTTAATGCTGTTTGTGTGTTTATTATCAGACACACAATTAGCACACGATGGCCAGAGCGCTGGAGTATTTTTAGACTGGGTTTGATTTCAACCTGAGATGACGTCCCTCTAGATCTCTTCATCTGCTGGATTTCTTTTTACAATCAGAAGAATAAATGATTCATCCCTAAATTTAGATGTGCTTCCCTTTGTGTGGAAAAATTCATTTCTAGCCTTTGAAAGATGGAATGCAGGACTATTTGTGGACGAATGGATTGTTATGTCTTTTTAAAACCGCTATTTACAAAACATCCTCTTTTTAACTTAAAAAAAAAAAAAGAAAAAAAAGAAAGATCATTATAATAGTGACAGATGTGTGACTGGAGCAGAATTCACATCGAAACTCAAATCAAATGAAGAAGCTCTTAAAAAACATCTTGACGTCTGCCAGGACTCTGACGTTTGCTGCTTTTATCAGTCGGTTTGTTTATTTTAATTAAATTCAATATTGGGTTCTGATAATGAAATGTAAATGGAGTCCTATAAATGATCAAAATAAAGCAGGTGTGGATAATTAGATGTGTCTATTGAAGAGTGACAGCACAATTAGTTTTACAATATATTCATATCTGGACACTGTCAACAAAAGTCAACCATTCTCCAAAAGTGCAGAAAGTATAAAGGTTTAATTCAGATCTCAATTAATGGAGTGTGTCAGAACACAGAGAGAGAACCTTCATGATCTTCACATGTGGTTTTTTCTTTTATGAAATTAATACTTTTATTCATCAAGGATGCATTAAATTGATCAAAAGTGACGTAAAGACGTTAAGACGTTTATGTTACAGAAGATTTCAAATAAACGCTGTTCTTCTGAACTTTCTGTTCATCTGTGAATCCTGAAAAATAAAATGCATCAGTTTCCACAGAAATATTGAGCAGCACAACTGTGTTCAACACTGATAATAATCAGAAATGTTTCTTGAGCAGTAAATCATCATATTATTCTGATTTCTGAAGATCATGTGACACTGAAGACTGGAGGAATGATGCTGAAAATACAGCGGAGCATCACAGAAATAAATTACACTTTAACACAGATTCACACAGAAAACAGATGATTTACATTAGAATAATATTCCACTGTTCTTATTTTATTTTTGATCAAATAAATGCAGCTCTGCTGAGCAGAAGACACTTTACTTACAGTCCCACAATCGTCTGAACAGATAGTGTATGACCACTGTTAAAATAAATCAGCCATGAACAAACTCCATCACACTTTCACCACAGCTTCAAATACACATGCATACATTAATAACATTAACGACAATTGCCAATCTAAATCTAGACCAACAAACAGCCTTACATGGAATCACACAATAAAACCTGACTGTATTCACTGTCTCCGTCCCACCCTGCATTGTTTCACTCAGAAACACGTCAATTCATGGGTTACAAACGCTGCTTCATGTGGACTTTGAAACGCTCCCATTGTAATATTTGTCCTCTGACAGACTGTAAATCATGCAGCGATTGTGTCATAATTCTGTGTAATTCTATATGCATATATATGTCTGTTAGTGTAACACTGCCCAGCTTTGTTTCTGCTTCCACGGCACAGGAGACGCCTTCAGAAGGACAGCACTGTTTCAACAACCACTCAAAAACAACCAAGACAGGACTATACAAGCACGTAAATAAAAATGTAGAAAAGAGTGTCTTCTCTGTCACTAGGGCTGCTGAGTGTTGATGAGCAGAGCGGCGCTTCACTGCACGCCGATGTGTGTGTGTGTGTGTGTGTGTGTGTGTTTCTATATGTTTCTGAAGCAGAGATGTTTAGTGCATTTACGGCCTCAATGACTTAATGCGATTAGTGTGTTAAAGCAGCAGTTGTGAGGTCAGAGGTCAAGCACTGATCAGCACACACTCCTGAGGTTCAGGATGCTAATCTTCACCCGTGTGATCAATGAGAGAAAGACGTGTGTTAGAGGAGGTGAAACCTCCTGACAACACACACACACACACACATATACTGCACTTCTGTTACAAATAAATAATGCCTTAAATTGCAGTGCTTCAGTATTAAGAGATGTGCACATTCATAATGGTTATTTATATAGTAAAACCCGTAATTACATTAATTTTAGAATTTCGTTTTTTTTTTAAAGTCCACAGGGATTTTTAAATAATATAAATGTAATTATAGTTTATACAAAATCATGAGTGCATGCTATAAATCTGAAATAAATGTCTTAAATTGCAGTGCTTCAGTATTA